>NC_086330.1:249086373-249387468 GCF_032445375.1 Bacillus rossius redtenbacheri
CGCATTCTGCGACCAAGAAGAGCAAGAAATAATAGACCATATTTTGCTAATGGAATCGCGCTTTTTTGGTTTGTCCTGTACAGATTTTAGAAAGCTTGCATTCGACTTCGCTGAAGCCAAAAATATCTCTTCCCAGTTTAACAAGGAAAAGGGAATGGCATCAAAAAAGTGGCTGTACAACTTTTACTCACGCCACAAAAACATTTCATTACGAACTCCGGAAGCAACTTCATTTGCCAGGGCTTCTAGCTTTAACAAACCCGTCGTGGATAAATTCTTCGAAATGTTGGAAGATGCTTACACGAAATACGAAATATCTGGTGATAGATTATATAATGTCAATGAAAGCAGTATCAAACTGTCCAGGAGGGATTGGGAAAAGTTCTAGGAACTTAAGGTAAAAAACAAATTGGCAGATTGACTAGTGCGGAATGTGAGAGGAATACAACAATAATTAGTGCGATGAGAGCTGAAGGTCATTTTATCCCACCTGCCTTCATATTTCAGCAGAAAAGAAGGAACGAAGAGATGTGCAATGGGGCACTAACAGGCTCCGTAGCATTTTTCCAAGAAAATGGATGGTCAAACGGGGAAATATTTTTGGAATATCTTCAATATTTCCATAATAAAGCCAAGCCATCTTCAGAAAAGCCTATCATGATAATACTTTATGGACATGCTTACCACACAAAATCACTAAAGGTCAGAGAATTCGCAAGAGAGAATCATATAATTTTAGTCAGTCTATCACCACACACGACACACAAGTTACAACCATTAGACATTTCGTTTTTCGGCCCCCTCAGTACATTTTACAATCAAGCAGTGACTATTGGGCTGCGAGAGCACTCAGGAAGAGTATTCAACGAGTATCACGTAGCAAAAGCTGTTGGATATGCATTTGGACATGTTGACGCTGTCTGTAACGCAACAAATGGTTTTCAAATATGTGGACTGTGGCCACTTAATCCGCATGTATTTTTGGAACATGAGTTTGTACCTTCCTTAACTACAGACACGCCATTTCGGGAAAATGCTACATTACCCGACCCTAACAGCGAGGTCACTAATAAGCTGGCATCTTCAAGTATTATAACAACATTAGAACAGGAAGAACAAGTCAGTTGCACAGCTGCCAATCCAACCAACCAAATCCACTCCGCCATCAAGAGTAGGCCAAATTCTAAAGTGGTTTCGGTCCAACAAGTTAGCCCAATACCTACCAGACGCAACTGGTAAAAGGCTTAACACGCAGCAGAGGAGGAGAGTGACGACAGCAACTATTCTCACAGAATCACCCTATAAAAATGTACTAACCGAAGGTAAATCGATACAATCAGATAAGAAAAACTTGTCTTCTGTATTAAAAAGTGGGAAGGTGACACCAGGGCTGCAAATTAAGTCAAAGAAACGGCGCAAAGAAATCGTGAGTGATAGTGTCTGCACAGTTTTTGAAGGTCAATACAAAGACTCTAATGATGACTGGTTGAAATGTAAGACCTGCAATGAATGGGCGCATGAATCATGTGGTCTTTGTGACTATTTGAACATCTATTGTTTCAAATGCGATGAATAGTTTGTTATGAATTTATTTAATGTTTTCATAAACATTGTGTGGAATTCTATATTCCTTATGTAACTGACTATTTTTCCTATTTATATCTTACTCTGTTAATGTTGTTTTAAAAAGTTTTCCATGTATCACATAAGAGAAGTAGGCTATTTCAGGTTTAAATTCAATTTCGCACTTAGAAATTATATGACCTATGTAAGTCTAAATGAATAGCATTTTCCAGCATAATTATCGTAAAAAGTTATTAGTGAATACATAAATGTGGTATGAAAACTGCTTTTATGTAAGCTTAACTTTATTTTATTATACATTTTGTGTTGTAAAAACATATTACATGTTAATATTAAATATGTTGTGATGTTTTGTAGAGTGATTAACTTGCTGTCCCATCTTAGGATACCTATTGTCCCAACTTTTGTAACCGGGTACCCAAGATGGGAATTTGTAATATCCTAAATATATGCCAAAAAAACCTTTTTAAAATAATTTTTCGGTTAGGTTATTTTTATGTATGTTAAGTAAACATACAACATATTATTTTAATGCTAATCCGAATCAATAATTCTCCATTTGTAAATTTATATGAAATTTCAAAGTTAAGCGGGCCATCTTGAGTAACCTTCCCCTACACACACACACACACACACAGAGCGCCAACATCAAGGTCAGCGACTCGAAACACCTCGCCGGCATCGACCTGTCCACTATTCCGACTGCTACCTCGTCTCCTACTCTGTCTGTCTACACCACTACCACCACCACTGCCTCTATCACCTCGCCCATCGTGACTGCCGCTCCCTCCTTACCCGTTCTCGTCGTTGACGCGCCTGTGGACCCCATGGACACCGCCGCTCCAGCTACTTCAGACGACGACTTTGGGTTCGTGAAGCCTCGGAAGACCACCAAGCGGCCTCTCCGCGACGTGCTCTCTTCGGATGACGCCGTCCCAGTGGAAAACCGCTACGGATCCTTATCCTCCTTGCCTGACTCTGACATCGACGACGCCGCATCATCTGCTCCTCCTCTCACCGCCAAGCCTCGTCGTACCCAGCACCCGAAGAGACATAAGACTGTTGCCGCGCCGCCCCAGCCTCAACCTTCTACATCTGTCTCCCCTCCGCAACCTCAGCCATCCACGTCTCAGCGGCCGGCCACCTCTGCTCCTCCTGCACCTAAGCCGCCTCGCATGCCACCCATTGGCATTCGCTCCTCGCCGACCGCTCAACCCTTCCTCCACATCAAACACTTGCAGTCCTTGCTCACCGGTCCACTCACCGCCACCTCCATTAACGACCGTACGTCTTTCTACACTGCTAATCCTCACGACCATCAGTTCCTCTACGACCACCTCAAGAGACATGGCTACCAGCCCTACACCCACCTGCGTCCCGACGAGCGCACCGACCGTGTTGTGGTCAAGCGCCTGCCCTCCTCCACCACCGCGGACGAGGTCAAGGAGGCTCTCCTGGACCTCGGCCTCCCGGTGGGCACCGTCTTGCCGCTCCGCACCTCCGCCGACTCAACAACCCGGCCCTTCCTCGTCTGCACCAACGGTCTAGGGGAGGCGACGCGGTTCCTCAAACTGAAGACGCTAGGCTGCTGGGTGGTGACCGTAGAGCGCTACCGGGGCTCTGGGAGGGTACCCCAGTGCTATCGGTGCCAGTCCACCGGACATCCATCGACACGCTGCGAGCGGGACCCCAGGTGTTTCAAATGCGCTGGGCACCACTGGTCGCGAGACTGCACCTCTACGACTAAAAAGTGTGTCAATTGCGACGGGCCGCACTTTGCTACCTCGACGGACTGCCGTGTCATACAGGCATACACCGACGACACCCGCCGCGACCTGCTGACCCGACGATGACGACCGACGCTCCGCGCCCGTCTGCTCCGCTCCCTTCTGACGTTCGGACTTTCCCGGCCCTGCGGACTCCTGCTTGGCTGGGCCACGACCCGCCTTCCTCCTCTTCCCGGGCACCACCTCTTGCTCACCTCCCCTCATCCTCTTCACAGAGGCCACCCGCCACGTCATCCACTTCCACTCGCCCCGCCGATGCCGACTCAGACGACACTTCGCTGACATCCATGTTGAGGGAACTCATCACGCTCATCCGCCACTACCTGCCACTCATCCGCCAGGTCCTGACAGCGCTTTCCCGTGCCCAGACCCCATCGGAGAAATTTGAGGTGCTCCTCCAAGCCCTCCTCAATTTCTTTGATGAATCACGCCCCACCCCTTAGTATCCTTATCTGGAACACCTTCTCCCTTCCTCCCAAACTCCACGATCTTCTCCACCTTCTCCGGGTGCATTCTCCCGATGTCGTGTTCCTCGCAGAAACCTGGCTCGACCCCCCCACACCCCTCCATATTCCGGGGTACGCCGTTCACCGCGCCGATCGTGATGGTCGGGGCGGAGGGGTGGCGTTACTCGTCCGCGCTACCTTGTCCCACCATCGTCGTCTCGTTCCGTCTTCCCCCGCGGCCGAGGCTGTCGCCGTGCGTTTGCACGGTTTTCCGTACTCCCTGACTTTGGTCTCCCTCTATCTCCCGCCCCAATTCCCCTTCCCTACCGACGACATTGTGGCCCTCGGGCGGCTCGACGCCCACGTCGTGCTGGCCGGGGACTACAATGCGACCCATCCTTTTTGGGGCTGCGCTGCCGCGAACCGGCGGGGCAGCTCCCTCCGTCAATTCCTCCGGCGTACTCACCTTTCTCTTCACGCACCACCCACACCGACCTTCTATCCGGCCCAGCGCCATCGCCGCCCCAGTGTCATCGACCTCGCTCTCTCATCACCCCTTCCCGTCATTTCTCACCTTCGCACCATCACCGCCGGTACTTCCGACCACTTGCCTGTCCTCGGCTCGCTCCACTTCTTTCCTCACACCAACCCTCACCTCCCCCGGTACGACTTCATCCACGCCGACTGGTATGGCTTCCAGGATTCACTCTCCGCTGCTCTGGACCTCACGCTTCCCTTCGCCACTCCTGCTCAACTCGACGACCGAGTCCTCTACTTTTCCGACGCCATCTCTACGGCCGCTTCTTCTCACATTCCGCTCGCGCCTCCGCGCCCTCTCATCGTCCCCTTCCCGCCGTATCTCCGTGACGCCGTGTCCTTGCGCAACCGCTTCCGTGGTCGCTGGCAGGCGAGCCGCTCCCCGCTGCATCGCCGGGTTTACCTGGTGCTCCGGGGGTGGTGCCGCCGGTTGATCGCGGGGTGGAGGGCCCGACTGGAGGCGCGGCGCCTCGGCTCCCTCACCGCTACCTCTGGCTCTCTGTGGTCTTACGTCCGTCGCTTTCGTTCCGTCCCCACCTCCATCCCTCCCCTCACTCTTCCTGTCGGGGTGGCGGAGACGGCTTCGGAGCGGACCGAGGCGGTCGCCGCCTACCTCGCCACCACCTTCGCCTCCGCCCCCCACCCCACCTTGTCGTCGGAGTCCTCGGACGATGATGATGCTCCTTCCCCCTTGTCCCGTCACGTCACTCTCCCCCTCCTCCCTGATGTCCTGCCCTTCCCGCTTGCCACGCCTTCTGAAGTCACCTCTCTGCTCTCCCATCTCAAGTTTCGTTCGGCCCCTGGCTCCGACTCCATTCCCGCCCCCGTTCTGCGCCATCTTCCCCGTAAAGCCACTGTTTTTCTCACTCGCATCATTAACGCCATGTTCATCCTCTGCCATTTTCCGTCTCCTTGGAAACTCGCCATCGTCTCGCCCATCCCCAAGCCCGGCAAGCCTTCATCCTTACCTTCCTCCTACCGTCCTATCTCTCTTCTCCCCATCCTCTCCAAGATCGCAGAGAGAGTCATCCACCGGCGCCTTCTTCTTCAAGTCAACACCCTTCACCTGCTCCCCCATCACCAGTTCGGTTTCCGCCCCCGTCATTCCACCACCCACGCCATTGCTCGTGTGGAACTCCTGGTGGTGCAGGGGTTCGCCAGGCGGCAACACACGGGCATGGTGCTCTTGGACCTGGCCCGTGCATTCGACTCCGTTCCGCATTCCCAACTCATCTCTCGCCTCTCCGCCATCGGTCTTCCGCCGCACCTGGTCCGTCTCCTCTGCTCGTTCCTGGGGGGTCGCTCCTTCCGGGTTCGAGTAGAGGGGACGCTTTCCGCACCCCGGCTCATTCTCGCCGGCGTCCCCCAGGGCGCCATTCTCTCGCCTCTCCTGTTCGCCCTCCACATTTCCGACTTGCAGTCCCCGCCTGGGACCTACCTGGTGCAGTACGCCGACGATACCTGTCTCCTCGCCTCCTCCGTCTCCGAGCGGCTGCTCGGCGACCGCCTTGCCCGCGGACTCACCTCACTCAACGCCCAGTTCCTTGCGCACGGCATTGGCTTGAATCACTCCAAATCACGCTCTATCATTTTCTCCCGTCTTCATCCTCACCAGGACCGCCCCCCCCGCATCTCCACCGTAGTCGTCCCTTGGTCGCCCACCCTCCGCTATCTCGGGGTCACCCTCGATCGTTCGTTCACTTTTCTTCCGCACCTGGAATCCGTCCGCACCAAGTCCCGCGCCATCTTGGCCCAGCTGGCCACCGTACTCAGGCCGTCCTCTGCCGTTCCGCTCCCAGTTCGCCTCACCGCATATCGCTCATATGTCATCTCACATTTCATCTACGCCTGCCCGGTCTGGGTTCACTCATCTCGTTCCAACCTTCGACCTGTCACGTGCTCATATTTTCTTGGTGCCCGCCTTCTCCTCGGCCTCCCTCGCGCCACGCTCCGCCAGACACTGTTGGACAGGACGGGACTTCCGCACCTCCACCACCTGCTCTGTCAGACGACCGACACTTTCCTCCGTCGTTGCCGACGTAGCGACAATCCGTACATTCGGCAGCTGGCGGAGCCGCCGCCCGACGCACCGCACCCACGACGTCCGCTTTTCAGTTACGATCACTTACTTGACGAAGGACAGCCGGACGACGTAGGCGCGGCCGGTGGACCAGACCTCCACGCCGACTGGTAGCACTGTGGGAACCCCATCCTCCTCGGCGCCGCCATGATGATCTTCTCTCCGCTGTTCCGCGCCGGCCCATCACCGGCGCGGCACCATCCGAGCCCTGAGGACCCCCCAGCAGCCGTGAAGAACTCGCCCATCAATAAGTAGCTGGGCATCAAGGACGACCTCGTCGGGGAAGCTCTGCTTTGTTGTTGAATAAAGACTATTGTCACCTTGCAGGCCTTGTGCCCATGTACCAATCTTTTATTGTACCTTGTGCCCTTTTTTATTAAATGATGGATTTTTTGGTGGGTGACTCCCTTCAGTGGGAGTCCCCTTTGTAAAAAAAAAAAAAAAAAAAAAAAAAAAAAAAACTTGAGCAGTATTATTTAGGCAGCGACCTCTCTGGAGGACCGCTCCTCCATCCTACCTCTCCCTGCTCTTGGGCAGCGACCCCTACTCGGGGACCGCTCCCACTCTCTCCCCCCCCCCCCTGCTCGGGGACCGCTCCCGCTCCTCACCTCTGCCCGCTCTCTCCCTGCTCTTGGGCAGCGACCCCTGTCCGGGGACCGCTCCCGCTCCTCCTCTCTGCCTGGGACAAGTCATAGTATATCAACAACATATGTCACTTTAAAATATGAACAGTAACACAATATCCTTCAAGGAAACAATATCACTGTTGTATTAAAACATGTAATCAAATTACTTTCAATACAATTAACACACAATGAATTTAAGTTTTTAAATTGGTTTGAATAACATTGCCGCCGGACTGCTGAAGTCATCAAAATGCTAATAAAAGTACCTAAATTTTTTTAAGGCTTATTTATGTCTCCACTCTGATTTTAGACAGCTCATGCCAACTCAAATGTGTTTCCTGCATGTAGCAAATTACAGAGCACCACAGTGCTTAGAATTGCTGAGAAGTTGACAGATAATGGAATATCATAAGACTTAAGAGAAGTTCCTGGCATGTGGACTGGTAAGTTGAAGATTTTTCAGATATTGTAATAAGTTCTTAGGCAGCAATGAATGAGAAAATGCTGCCTCTGCAAATTTAGTTTCGTGCAAGAGAGAAGGAAGGGTGTGCATATAAACTATAAATGAGAATTTTTTGTGGGTGTATTAAGCAGAAGTATTTTTTTTAAGTATAATTTAGTGACTAATAAAGAAGTATATTTTAAACATACTTAGCTTACTTTGTTATTGGTGCAAGAACTTGTTACTTCTGGTGCACTGGGACAGTACGAAATGGTGTCGGGCATTGTTAGTCGAGATGTTTTTTTGGTGCGGAACATTCTTTCTATTTCTTGGCCATTGGGACAGTATATTATGATGACTTGAACATTAGTCTGAGAGTTCCCTAGATTCCTTGTTGAACAAGAGAGCTGTGCATGCGAGTTTGAGACACAGCAAAGATGAAAACATGGTTGTAAATTCATTAAGTTATCAGTCATTTAATGTACAGTTACATTGGTATGTTAGTAATAAAGAAGACTTTCGTGTATATTTCTCACTTAGACAATTTATTGGTGTGCAGCATGCTGAAATTGTTTCCTTTCAGGCCATATGAAACTGTATACTGTTAAATTTGTTTAAGTGTTATACACATATATGCACATAGTAATAGTATTTGTGTATTTGTTTACAAATGTACATATCCCATTAATCAGTTATAATTTACTGGGATTTTCCCTAGAAATAAAAAATACAGGAACTTGAGGTCCACTCATTTACAAACTATTGTTGCCAGCACGATGCTAAGGATGTACAAGACCATTACAAGAAATTTTATTTGTTTAGAGTAATAAAGTCTACTGAATTCAGATTTTTTATTCTTGTTCCCAATTCATACGTGATCCTGTTAAGTAATTCAGTTAAGTATTTGTTGACCTCAATTTCAAAAATAGATGCAAAATTTTTAATCATGCACAGTAAGTAGAAACCATTTTGTATAGATTTTACTAGTAAAGTATACTTCTTAAACTGAAATAATAAATATCATATAAATTATGGTATTTTTATTAACTAAAAATAAATTGTTGTTATTATAGAGTAGGGATATTAAGAGGCCTATACAAACAGTCTTCAGGCCGTGACTGTAGGGCCTTTTGTTAAGAAGAATTTGCAGCTTCCCATTACAGATAAAGCGGTCATGTTTTTTTGTGTGTATAGGGAAAGGATGAATGGGTCGATCTATAATTTTTATAATGCTTTTTAAAATTCGTAACATAGGTAAAAATATTTCCGAATGTGTGGTTTTACACAGCTGTTTTATGTATTGTGTGTAATGCATACAAAAAAAGTAGACACACACAACGATAGAGTATTAATCGTTGATTAAAATGGTGTAATCAAATACACAGGTCACCGCTGAAAAACTCCTAGAATTCTTCTACGACAAAATGCATTTCCGCACATTTATTCTGCCGGGAAGTGTCTCCCTCGCGCTGTGTATTCTTCAGCCGGCGACTGGAGCCGAGGAGTGGGGCGAGCGGCTGCTGTGAAGGCAGCGGAGGGGAAGTTCGTCTGACGGCTGCTCCGTCGCCTTATTAGCGCGTCGTGGTATCGGATATCGCGATAAACACACGTGTTCGCAGGAAAAGTGTCTACTGCTGAGGCCACCTGGTCGGGAAGTTATAAATTATAGGATTCAGGCAGTTATTCCTAGAGAAAACCTCAACCATTCTACGCCCACCATATCGCGCGGCGAGAAGACTCAGTAAGGCATACTCGGAGCCAAGTGGAGGTTACCTGTAAGCGGAAAAAGTTGAGCGACTGTTATTTTTACCCCTTGTTAAATCGATATTTGGCTTTGTAACAGCATCGAGAAGTACTATTATATACACGATCTCGTTTTAAAGAATGGATCAGAAAAGAAACTGGAGAAAAGGAAAGAAGAATCATCTTTATATCTCTGCAACAAGAAAGAAAAATAAAGCTACTCATCTCAAAGCATACTGTAGTCAAAGGTCAGTTTGTTATGTAATATCTCATACAAAATACAGATGGCGTTCATTAGCCTGCGTAGTCGAAACTTACCTTGTGATCTCTCACCTCCAACACCTTCCCCACCATAATATTGAGTTATCTTAGATGAACAGTCGCATATTGAAAAGTTTATTTAAAATATATAGATTAAATATGTATGTTTATGATATGTAAAGCATCCATAAGTTATTAGTTTGGACAGGCTGAGCTCCCTGTTAGGAAGGGGGAGGGGGAAACAAACTCTGGCTCCTCACAGTCGAAGCATATAATATGTGTTTGTATTAACGTTGTAGTATTAACCTTTATAATGTGTAAAAAATATGTGTACATTTTTTTATTTGGCACTGAATTATCAATTTATTCCCATGAAAAAAAACTATACCTAAACAAAACAATGTCAATGAAGAATTGGAAAACCAGAGCCTATCAAGATTTCACTTCAGCCATCAAGCACTGATTAAAAACGAAATAACTTCCGGAGTGCATGAAGTAGTGTACTATGAAGAAAGCTATCCGGCAAAGTGAGTAACTGTTTACATTTTATTTCAAACCAATCTAAGTTATTATTTTTAAGAAAGTAAGATTGGCAACACAACCAGTTCTATTAATTTAACAAATATGTTTTGGCCAAAATATGCATAAGATTTTTGGTCTGTTCAGTGTAAAGTCATTTATTGCACAAAAAATAAAGAAGTCTAGGTATTAAAAAAGGATAAATTTTATGCATTGCAGGAAAAAATTTAAACTTGATAGCTGCAGTTATCAAGTTCCGGAAGGCAGAGACTCACAATGTCACATTGGCAGCCAGGGAGTAAAAACAGCAGAAGAAATTTCTTCAAGAGAAAATGACACTTCAGATGAATAACTACTCTGTAGCCAATGTCCTGCACAATGAAGATGGGCAGTGTATGTAAGTCCCTTAGTCCACTTTAAAAATAAGTTAATTACAAAGCGTTTTTAATACATGCTATTTTTCTTTCTTCAACTATTTCCTGAAAAATTGTTTACTTTTTTTTCTTCGTATCATTTGCACACGGTCGGGTAGTTATACTATTACACGAAACTAGACATTCTTTCGAAACTATATTTCTATCTAAATAAATCAATATACATAGTTAAATGTTATTGCTACTGTAATGTGGCTCTTTCAGCTCTACAGCCATGTTTTACACAGAAATGCAAACGCCTCTGAAACTATTTGAGATGGAAGCAGGATGTTCTTTCTGGTCAACCACCGAAGGAGCCATTGACATTCCATACGAGCTGGTGGACAGGAATGAGCCAACTGCAGACAGTAGCTGTATCAACAATTCAGAGACAAGCAATCAGGTTAGCTGAATGATAATGATACTGCTTTTAATTATATTGACCTCTTAAAAAAATTACAGTTAAGTTATAATTTAACTTTACGAATATACTTCAATTGAAAAATTACACAACTACTCAAACTACATAAATGTTTTTTTTTTTATCAGAAATTTCACTAATAACAGGGCTAAAAAATGAAGACAGTAAAAAATCTTATCCCCATTTAGTGACAAAAGACAGCATCTTTTTTTTGACCTTACTTAATAGTGATACACCATCCCCAGTTAAAACATAAACAGCATTCATAAGAACACTGACTTAAGCACTAAAAATGTTTATATTGTAGCAAGACTTTTCAAAGTATGCATCATACATTGGAAAAAAAACTATTATAACTACTACAGCCACTATAAGTACTTTTACTGCTATCAATACTCCTGTTTTATTAGTAACTTGGGAAACAATAATATATATTTTATGCACATAGAAATATAACATGGTACATTAATATATATATAAGTTATTCAAAAATAATGTATTAATGGATTATTTCAGCCGAACAGTTTATTCATTACTCCAAGAAAATATCAACATTTGGATGGATATATTGAACATGTAAAGGAAGACAACGGTTTCTTACTCCAAAAGCAGCAAACATCCACATCCTCACCAACTAGCTGTTCTCAGGGTGAAAGAGTGTTTTCAAATGAAGAAGAGAAAACTGAAGAAGTATTGTACGGTGACAGATTTGTAGATTTGTCGTACTTCTTACGAAAACTCACGGAAGCAAGTCAGCATAATGAATCTTTTGGGTGTACTCTTGCAAATATGTGTGTAAAAAAAGCAACTAGAAAAGGATTTTCATCTATTATTGTATTTTTTTGTAATATGTGCAATATGACTGTCGGTGTTCCTACGCATAATATGGAAGATAATTCAGTTATGGATATTAATTCAAGGGCTGTTGCTGGAGTTATGGGCATTGGGGCAGGATATTCTCAATTACAAGAATTATGTGCAGCAGTAGGCGTGCCTTACATGGCGCCAACAACTTATTCCAAACATCATGATGTTATCTGTAATGGCTGGGAAAAAAATTCAGAAAAAATGGAAGAGGCTGCACGCGAAGAAGCTAAATTAGCGAGAGCCAATGATGAAGTTGACGAGAATAACATTCCCCTCATTACTGTTGTTGTCGATGGCTGTTGGTGCAAACGCTCCTACAAATGTAAATACGATGCACTTTCTGGGGTAACTGTGATAGTGGGGTATCGCACTAAGAAAGTTTTGTTCATGGCAGTTGCAAACCAATACTGCTATGTTTGCGCTCGAGCGAAAAATAATGAATCTATCCCTTCACATGATTGCTATATAAACCATGAAGGTAGCTCTAGTAGCATGGAAGCCAAAATAATAGTAGAAGGATTCAAAAAGAGTGTAACTATTTACAACATAAAGTATGCCAAAATTATAGCCGATGGTGACAGCAGTGTATAATACAAGAAAATTATGGAAACTAGGCCATATGACAATCTTACTGTTGAGAAGATAGAATGCAGGAATCATCTGCTCTGCAATTACAGGAAGAAAATTATTTCTGCAAGTGAAAATACTAATCTTGGTACTACCATTCTGAGGAAAATAGTTTATAATAAAATGTGTAAACTATCCATTGGAGTACAAAAGGCAATCGCTTACAGAAAGTCACAGGACACGATTTTCAAGTTAAAAATTCACAGTTGAAATGCGATATTGAAAATGGTCCGAGCCACCTTTTGGTGAGCACAAAAATTGCAGTACTTTAGGTTACTTCTGCGATGGTCGAAAAGATGGCGAGTCCAACCTTGTCCCAGAGTTGGAAAAAAATTCTTTGTGGTCTCATATTTATAAAGCATGTCAGTATTTAGCAGCTCATTCTCGAAGCCTCATACATGATGTAGATAGCAACAAAGTCGAACAATTCAATTCAATAGTTGGGAATTTTCCGAAGGAAAAAGAGTAAACTTTGCAACGAAACGATCTTATCAAGGGAGATGTGCTGGTGCTGCAATAGCACACAATACAAAAACACCACAATATGTGTTGCACAAAAGCATGTTCAAGGGTATAAGTCCCAATAAAATTTCAAAAAGGTTAGAATTCAGACGGTGGGAACTTCGAAGAGGGGAATTAAAAAAAAAACAAACAAATTAAATCATCAACAAAAACAGCCAAAAAAATCTCTCACCAAAACCTCTGGAGAAAAGGACTATGGTCCTCAATGTCAGCAGCCTGACATGGATCCAGAAACATTTGAGGAACAGAAACAAGCTTTCCTCAGTAGGTTACAACTAACACAAGAGGACCGTCAACAGTTAGAGAGAGACACAATGCTCCAGGCAGGAAGCGGAAAATGGCTTGAAACACGTAGAAAAATTCTAACGGCTTCGAATTTCGGGAAAGTCTGTCGTAGACGTGCATCAACAAGATGCGCGAACTTAGTTGCAGTATTTTTTATACCTCCTATATTTTGAACGTGCCTGCAATTTATCATGGTAAAAAGTTTGAGGTAATGGCTATAGAACGACTAAAAAAACAATGAGGAATTAAGGTTGGAAAAAGTGGACTCTTCATTGACAAGGAATTGCCTTTCTTGGGTGTCACTCCGGATGGTGTTATTGGAGGAAAGGGTCTTGCAGAAGTTAAGTGTCCATCATCTGCAATTGGAAAAGATTTTACTGCAGCAGTTAAACAAGGGAACATCCGATATCTGAGTTTCGAAAAAGATGAACTGAAACTGAAAAAAAAACACTTTCATATTTTTATCTAGTTCAGGGACAGCTGCACATTTCAGAGAGGGAATATTGCATTTTTGGTGTTTGAACATTAGTGAAAAAAGAGATAGCAATATTTTGAATATAAAGGGATTACACTTTTTGGAAACAAGAGATGGAACCACATCTTACAAATTTCTATTATAACTGCATTTTGCCAGAACTGGTGAACCCTAGGCTAACGAGGAGCATGGAAATTCGATACCCTCCATACATTATTGACACTATTGAAAAAAGAGCAAGAAAAAAATTTGCTGCTGTCAAGACTTGTTCAGCTGCTCATTAATTACCTCTGTAGCGTATCTTCTTAAAAAATGGGGGAATATAATATGTATTTTTTTCTTCAAGTATTTATTGCTATATAACATTATTATATAAGAATATAAACTCAGTGCGCTGTTAAATTATGCTTGTAAAAGCAGACCATCTATATGTACTCAACTGTATCCATAAACTCATATGTTTTTTGTCTTTGTAGTGTGTAAATGTGTTCAAATTCAATTATATTTGATTAAAGAAGATGTATTTGTACAACTTCATACATTAACTTTTTTTTTTCCTTCAGAAAAGCCAAAAAAAAATTTGTACAGATAAATCGATGATTGTTATTTTCTGAACAGTTATTGGGTGGAGATGCATACAAATATTTTAAATAGCAAATTGTAAACAATCTAAACATGTACAAAATACAAGGTAGAAAAAATAGCATGATTCTGTGCCGTATTGAAAATGCATTTTGGCACATATTATCCTTACCGTAATTTTTTTTAAAATCACTAATAATTGATATTGACAATGTTCCAAAGATTCTATTTCTAAAGGAATTAAGAGTTACATATTCATTATATGACATGCTGAGTTATCGCGTCATTATTACAAAAAAAAAATCTATTCACAAACAACTGGTTTGTGTACGTTTGGAATAAAAACTGTGAACACTAGTCACTCACCGTAAACGCCACACATCTTCCTGTATACTCACTTCATGTTATAGAATAGGGAAAGTCCGGGTGAACAAAATTACGATTTTTGCCTCATTACGTCACCACGTTTCGGATTACTTAGACGACTAGTTCCGTAATTTTGCAAACTTCAAATACAATTTGCAGCAACAAATAGTACCTGTGACTATGTTATATGACTTCGTTGAGCTAAGAGATGCATTTCAACCTGTTGTTAAAACTAACATATTTTTATGTACGATTGTTTGTTGACTGATTGTTGCATCAGTGCACGCTTCGATACGTTTGTAGTTGTATGATAAATTGTAGTTTAGTACGTACATTTAAATCTTATACGTATTTTATGATAAAAGAAATTGTAAAAAAAAATATACCGGAAGGGTGAAAAATCATGTAAACTATTGATGAGTTATTTCTGAAACCCAGTTATAATGTAACTATACGTTCGTACATAGTATAAAATTGAAAATTTGGAAAATATTATTCTTTATTTGATGGTAATCATATTACTTTTTTGCTGGTGGACACGTAATAGCACACAACTTGAAGGATAATCAGACCCAAGTGTATAACTGAATTATTATATAACTCAATAAGTCACAACTTAATCAGTTAAGTAAATCATTGCTTGCCAATAATTGGCACAAATCAATTTTAATTTCTTAGCCAGCAAGGTTTAAAACTACAAACGAAAAATTTCCCAGCAAGGAAGTGTGCATATGTCCGCGAATGCGTACCTGTGTTGTTTATGCACAGGTATGCGCACTTGCTATGCTATATATGCATTATTTTTGACTAGATAACAAGTAGGCCTACATATTTCCGACTATGATATTAAAATATGTAATATTTTTGGTTAAATATAACGGAAAATGCATTTGATTCGTTATATGGATATGAGTTGCGTAGTTTTGACAGCTCCATAGAACTTGCAATGAAAGATCGGTGCAGCTCCGAAAGCTTGGAAAATGAGAGATCTCTGAGAAGAAATACTCCAGCCAATAGTCTTGTCTAGTGTAAATAACCTGGCCAGGGGAGAGAATTGGGAGGTTGGTGGGCAATGCGCTGAACACAACGCCAAGTGCGGCCTTTATCCACTGACGTATAGTAAATAACTGTGCCTCGAAGGTAACGCCACAACACAAGACTCGAGGACAAAGCAATAGCGGGTACGGAACACCGCGATCTTTCCTAAAAGACACTGCAAGCTGGAATGCCGGCGGGGTGGAAAGTGTTTCCCCCACTCCGCCTCCCAGTCGAAGTGACGCGCTGCCAAGATAACCAATCCACGTCTCCTCCTTCCAGCTTTGTCCCGCCCACCTTGCACGATGTCGTAAGCGCAGAACCCGCTGGCGGAGTTACACCCTGTCTGTATAGGGCTCTTAAAAACCCTCCCCAAAATTAACGATTTTAAGCATACTGGCTGTTTTACTTTTTTCTGTTTAGTTCATAAGAAATTAACTGAACATACATATTCGTATTGATGATTCTTCTCACATGAACTGAGTTTAGGAATTAACTAGTATATTTCATGGCTGTAAACTTTACACGTGTGCCATTTTAAGTGTTTGTAGTTCTGGACAGTGTTCAATGTCACAACTTGTAAAATTAGTTGAAAAAATCGTTGGAGTATGTGACAATACGCAGAAAATAGTTTTAGTAAAATAATTCACAAACATAGGAATGTGGACTATTGATGTAGAGCACAATTCAATAATGTACACTGTAGTTCTGGTCGCATGTATGGATATTTTGATGGTCTCGGTAGTAAAATGTCAGAGAAAAGTTTTGCAAAAAAAAAATTGAAAATAATAATTACATAATGAAATATTTAAAACATCTCACATAAGTAAGGATCATAAAATTTTATCATATTATTGCTTTCATTGTTAGTGGTGGTGTAAGTTTAATGTATATGAACAAAATAATGACTAAACAAAATAAAATTTTACTTATAGTCATGTACCTTGTCTCGCATATTATAAATAATTGTATAATTTTTGGTTATTGTATAATTGTGTAAGTTGAATCAAACAATTTTCAGAAAATATCTCACATCGTTTATCTATACTTTATAATTTTTCCCCAGGATAAATGGGTATCTCACTTTCCTAGTGTGTGCACCGGTTGTCCGTGTGCTACACATCTTTCACTGAGGATTTGCCTGGTGCAATTATTTATTACGTCTCTTTTATCTTGGCGAGAGAAAGGCTCAACTTTTCTTACAATTAACCAATAAAAATATGTAATACATTTGCACATGCAGAAAATCATCTTGAACAAAATATAATAAAGAAATTGATCAAAAATATTATTATTGTCACCTTTATTTGGGCAGAAAAACAATTTCATAAATGTTTGTTTAGTTTGAAAATGTAATTAATTTATTTTGATTCAAATATTTTTCCATGTGACTCTTAATATCAGTGTTATCATGACAGCTTCAAAGAACTATAATAATAATTGCAAAAGTCACTGGATGAGCGGTGTGATGAAAATCATACGGAACCAGGAGGGAGTACATAAAGAAGGCTCACTCAGACTAGGCAGCATTTAATAGGTACAGTATGACTCTCAAAATAAGACATTCCAAGTGGTATTTGTCGGGATACCTGGACTACTAGGAAGAGATGTCCAAGTGCTATTGTGTGACCAAGTGACTGATACATAAATGATATCTCCAATTACTTTGTTACTTTTAATATCTGCATTCCATCTAAGACAAGAGACATTTTCATGAATTTTACAGTTACGTTGTGCACCACACTCTGAAAAGCATTATTACATAAAACGGGTAACAACATAAACCCATAACTAAAAATTAAATAAAAAAATAAGTCATAAAAATGTCAATTTAATTATCAGCGTCACACAGCAGTGCTAACCTAGGCTAAATGCGACGGGATTTTTAAGAATATAGTGAACTCCGAACTACTTGACAGACTCGGTGCTAACAACTGTCAGTCTTGCTGGAGATTAGCCTCAATCTAAAGCAGGTTCGGCGTCCTTGCCGGAATTTGAATGTGTCTTCTATTTGGTTTTAGAACATGAAGATAAGAATAAAAGTGTTATGGTTTTATGAAGATTCATCAACAAATGCTAAATCGATCCATATCTATTTTGTGCTAAAATTTCATGATGTGTATGATGTATATGGTACAATTTGTTTTCTGGTGAGAAAAATCAAGAAAGTATTAATAAAGTACATAATTTGATTCAGAAATATTTCATAATTTATCCGAGTGATTTAGTCTTAAAAAAATGATTTCTTCAAATATGTTTATTTGAAACTATTCATTCTACCAAACCCCTTTGGACAAATATGCCTGTTAATGACTTATGTCAAAAAATTTGAAAGAAATAAAAATTTGTTTTCACACTCATTCTATGTTCTTGAAGTATATTGACTTATTTTAACATTGAATGAAGACATAAAGTTATGAAAAAATATAGGACTATAATATAATATAATATAATATAAGTTGTACTTATGCTTGTATATCAGACAACGCACACTGTAATTTTTTTGTAAATGTAACAGAAATATTCATGTAAAATTACAGATATTTATATACTTACATTTACATTAAAACAACTTGAAATTATGCTTGAATTAAACATCAGTTAAAATATAAAGTAATGCGCCAATTTTCACAAGAAATACTCAGTATTATCTCGAAAAACATACTTCATATATGCAAAAATAAAAGTAGACATGAGTTATACAAAGGTACAACATCTTTCTTGTAGCATTACGAACTATTTTTTGTCAACTGGTTTCGCAAAGAATCTTATGTAAAAGTTCAGAATTTTTTTTCTGTGCAGTTTCTGCATGTGTGTGAAGCAACAAGAAAGAGAATCAAGGAAGGATATTAAATGGCAGCCACAGTATTTGCTGTGAAAGTAGGCCATTGTCTGCGCAGCATGAACAGAGTAAAGATGCGCTCCCAGCTAGTGCGTGAGCCAGGCAGGCACCAGGCGAGGAGTGGTTTCTGAGCTCCGAGCGCGACCCAAGTCGTACAGTGCTCTTAGAGCATTCAGTAATCGGTTTTTATGCTATTGTGAGTGAAGTATTTGTTGGAAGTCATTTTATAGTAGGGATGTTTTTTTGGACCAAATACTGAAGCCAAAGTGATGCAGTGCAACTCAGTTCTTAAAAAATTGTCAACTGTTTAGTCAATGCCTTCTTAAAAAAAAAATGCACAAATGATGAATTTTCAGAAAAGTCGTTTGGTGTGCTTTTCTTTTTCAAGAATTCTCTGTGTAAAACACGCATCATTTCTTTTTTTATGTTGTCAAGTTCATTGCACATGTGAAGTATAACTGTACCAAGAGCCTGCTGTGTAAGAAAATGTGCATCACAGGTGCTCATACCCACTGCCACTTGTAAAATATCAGTGAGCAAACAACTTACTAACAATTTGGTTTTAGTGACGTCTTTAAGAAATGGGTTTTTGTTAATGTGTGCAATATTTTGATGGCAACAATACTAATTCAACACATAACCAACTGCACCCATGTACCATCATCATGTGGAAACCTCCTTTGTGGACACTCGTATTGTTAAGAGTATCTGGCTTTGACATGAAGTGGTTGGTCAAAAGTTACCACGCAGTTATTTCGTTCAGTCTTCTGACTATCATGCGAAGCAAAAACCGAGCTAATATCGTGCGCTACGACTGCTTGGTGTGAAGATACCTGTTGCGTATTAGAAACTTTGGTGTCGTATCCATCTCCCCAAAAGCATATTAAAGTATTATATACATAAGACATCCAACGTATTACATTTTAACTTGAAGACACCCACATGTACTTTACAGACTAATGAATAAATTATGTCACATTGCTCCGAGCATTAATTTGCAGGTGGTGCTTGTGCTTGAAATGTCTTTGCGGACAGACAGAAATTACATCAGTGGGATTGTAAAGTGATGCATGCTTCTTGTTCTTAAACTACATTTTGAGAACCATCAGTAATTCGTAGCAAGTAGACACGCCATTAAAATATTATATTACACAAACAACTATTCTTGTTCACGTAATATTTGTCTAGCTTTAATTTTAAAGCAATTATGATTATTTATTTTAATTCTGAATTTATTAAAAACATTTATTTTTTATTGTCATTTGTTTTCTGTAAATAATAGGTAGTTGCCTTTAAACTAACAAGCACTTGCTTCTTAATGTCTCCTCTTTCATTTGAGACCAATATGAGCTTAATCGCACTTCAATTGTGTCACATGAGAGAGAGAGAGAGAGAGAGAGAGAGAGAAAGAGAGAGACAATTTGAAGAGTAACCGGTGAAAACTTCAAGGACCAAGAATGAAGGACGCGAACATGAGAGAGTTCCAGTATTTTAATATATTGATCACCAAGGTCAACAGTAACACTATACATATCAAAATTCAGCTTTACGTTATCCTGTTAAGGTTATTTTCAGTTTAATTGTGACTGGCCTATATCGACCATCAAAACACGAAGTGGCGTAACTGCAAAAATGCCGATGTTGAGATATACTGGCTACAGACATATCTTTACGTGGTCTATCATGTCACGAAGTGGCGTAACTTAATTCCCAATGGTTTTGAAGATATAATGCTTTTTCATTTCGTCGTAAGTGTTTTGGAGACTATTCAGCAAAACACGTACTGACTTAAGTTAACTTACGCCTGTTCGTGTTTTCCGAAAAAAAAATTGTTGACTATTTCTCGTTTTACACGAAGTGGCGTAACTACATGTGGGGCGGTCGGAAAATGCAACCTAATTGTTTTGTTGCACAAAGATGGGAATAGAGGGAAAACACCGGAAGGAAGACTGATACCGCAATACCGCACTATCTATATACTGATCTGCACCACTATCTGCTCGTCTGTCCATCACAACACATGCTTTAGATGTAGAGCCCAGGTAAGCATTTTGTTAAAATATTACTTATTAGGCCTACAACCATAACTAACCCTTAACCACAGACGTGAAACTTTTGTGCGTATATACAGGCGTGAGGTCCCACGCTGCAAATAATGCTGACACTAACACAGACGTGAAGTCAGGTGTCAGATAACCACTTATCGCTCCGGCGGCAGAGAGAAGACTGAATGGTAGGAAGGTACTGAAGATCATGTGTCCACGAGGTTACTGGTTACTGATGGCAGAGGGCGTCAGAACGCTGTGTGGTCCCGGGGACCTCATGTCTGTGGTTAAGGGTTAATAAATTAGTCTGCATATAATTTGTACATCAAGAACACTTATGTTCACCTTTAAATGCATTGTTTGATAAACTGTTTATTAGTGAATTATTACTGCAGGTAAAATTAACTCTAGGCTATTTTGAAGTGGACGTTACAACATACATTGCAAGTTTAATTTTGTATATTTATAATACATTACTTATTGTATCTTACAGATCGACGCTGGAGTTTGCATGCAAGTAAGAAGTGGACTAAAAGAAGATGGACGCTTTAGTGAAGTGGACTGACGGCACCCGGAACGTGGTGAGATTAACTGATTTAATTCCAGTTGATAAGGGCAATGCTTTTAAAAAAGGCTCCAAAGTTAAAATGCTTTACAATAAAACATTTTATTTTGGAACAATAATATTGTTAGAAAACAGTGATTCAGATAGCATGTCTGATGAAGACGAACAGGCATTGGCCGAATTTGTGCCTCTTTCCCGCCTTAAGAGCAATAACAGAGATACCGAAGCTGATCACAACCCCAACACTTCATTTGGAAATACAGATATAGCCTCTAATGTAGACTTAAATTGTTTTGGTAGTGAACCCGATGACAGCGACGCGGATCCAGATTTTACAGAACTGTGCGAATTAAAAAAATGTAAACTAGTAGGTGTTCAAACATGTTGTTGTGGATTGCTTGTTTGCAAATCCCACTGGTCAAAAAATGAATGTGACCATATTGTTTTAACTGATAGCAGCGATGAAAGATTCATTGCTAAATCTCCAAAGAAGAAAAAGAAGAAACCCCAACCTAAGTTTGCAGAAAAGAATAATATTGATAATACAGATCCCATGCATTCTACATGTACTTCCAACGGTTGTAACTTAGAGATTTTTGCAGCTTGTGTGAGATGTCTTGAGTTACTATGCTTTAGACATTTTGAGGAAAGTGATGAGTGCAAAAACCATACAGATAATTTAGAAAAATTGGAAACGCTCATCGAAGAGCCAAGAGAGCCAGAAGATTTTGTTACAGAAGGGTCTGCACGAGAATTTCCCTTAGAAAAACGGTACAAAATAAATAGACAGAAAGAAAGAAAACAAAGGAGAAACACTGGTCACGGCTATACACAAGAAAAGTCTTACAATTTAGTTGCTCCAAGAGAAATTAAAGACCGTTGCATTGGTAGATTCTGTGAGAAAACCAAGAAGTCTTGTAGTAAATTTACAGATGAAGACAGACAAAATATTTTCAAGTCGTACTATGCTATGGGTAGTCTTCAATTACAACGAGAGTTCATTGCAAGACACATAGTGTCAGGGGCAACAAAACGCAAAACTACAGTTGGCGACAGTCGTAGAGCACAGTCAAAACAGTATTTTTTAACATTAAAAAATGAAAAAGAAGCAGTGTGCAAAAAGTTTTTTCTTAATACTCTTAGTATTAGTGAACGAACAGCAAGAACAGCTGTTGGAAAAGTAGCAGAGACAGGTGTTTTAGAACCAGAAAAGCGTGGAGGAAGACAGGAAACCCTAGCAGCTAGAGATGCAGATATTCGTAAGCGAATGACCGATCACATCAACAGATTTCCAAGAGTAGAAGCGCATTACTGCAGGGCTAATACAACCAGAGAATTTCTACATGATGATTTGAATATTAAAAAAATGTTTAACCTTTACCAAAGTGAAGATCCCAACGCCAACAAGGGCAGCATCGGGTTATACAGACTTATTTTTAGAAGTTTAAATTTAAGTTTTCATCATCGTAAAAAAGATATGTGTACTCTCTGTATGACTTACAAGACAGGCGATGGAGACACAAAGGACAGAATTAAACAGAGGTATGACCAACACATTGCGGAAAAAACAAAAGTTAGAGCAATAAAGGAAAGGTGTAAAGCAGCAGCAATTGAAAACAAAACTAATGTTTGTTTAGTATTTGACCTTCAGCAAGTAATCTTCTTGCCGAAAACCAACGAGAGCGCCGTATTTTATAAAAGACGCTTATCAGTGTACAACTTTACAATATACGACTTGGGAACCAAGGACTGTCATTGTTTTACTTGGAATGAGTCAATAAGTAAAAGAGGTTCATCTGAAATTGCTTCTTGCATATTCCTCATGCTTAAGGAGCATGATAAAAACAACGTAGGCAAAAAAGTGACTTTGTTTGCTGATGGCTGTTCTGGTCAGAACAAAAATAGTATTCTGCCTGCAATGTTCCTTTACTTTTTGTTCAATAGCTCTAACATTTCTGAAATTAGTTTGAGATTTTTTGAACCTTACCATGGTCAAAATGAAGGTGATGCTGCTCACAGTGCGATTGGCCATGCCATAAATCAAGCAGGCGATCTGTTTGTTCCTTCCCAGCTGGTACCAATAATTAAACTCGCCAGAAGGGCGCATCCTTACATAGTCCATCAAATGGAAACAAGGGACTTTTTGGACTTTAAAAGACTCTCCAAAGAACTGCGCATTCTCACCATTCGAGAGGATAACGAAAAAGGACAACCCATAAATTGGCCTAACATGGTAGAGTATGCTTTTAAGAAAGACCATCCTACAACAGTTTTTTTCAAGAACAGCCATCTTGATGAAACGTACAGGTCATTTACTTTAAAACGTGATGCTGACAAGAACCTGAAGATGCCCCTAGATCGTCTCAACGTTCTACCGCAGGCTATAACAAAAGAAAAGTTCAAGGATCTGATATCACTTTGCGAAGGACCTACTCCCGTTGCAAGGGCTGCAGAGTTTCAGAACTATTACAGGTCCTTACCTAATTAACTTTTCAAAGATTGTTGTCTAGAAGAGATGAAACTTGAATATCGTTATTAGTGTTTCTTCTTTGTTATTGATATTTTATCAATCAATATTATTTAGTTAAGATAAGTTTTTTTATCATTTTGTATGGTTTTTAAAGCTAAACAGTACTGTTTTTATTGAAATTGACATCAGGTTATTTTATTTTACTTTTTTTTAAAACAAATTTTTTATTTTATGAAACCAACAAAGTTGAGTATCACTAAGTGGATATTGTAGTTCTGATAATAATTATTTTGCCTAGTTTTTGTTGTTTAGAAATTTTTGTTTAAGAGTGTAGATTTTTCAATGTATACATGTTAGTTTCACTATAGTAAAAATTTTTATGTAAGCAGTTTTCAAACCTCTACTTTTTTAAAACCATAACATATTATGTGAAGCTACTCGATTAAAAATTTTTTTTAATAATACACTGTGTGAAGAAGGCCCAATAATTAATGCTGAGTGATTGAGTTATTTACTGCTAATATGATATACTTTCCTAATAACCTTTAGTGTTTGTACTAACAAACGATTTGTATTGTTATAAGTAATAAAACTTGAACATTTTTCATTATTTAAATGTTTTATTTCGCGGCGTAACTCTGCAATGAATGAAAACAACAAAACACGAAGTGGCGTAACTACAACATTTTTTATATTTTATTATAAATCTTAAAATATAAATTTGTAATAAATAAAGTAATTATAGGTAACCCAAGTCAGACATCTTAAATATATATAAAAAATTAAATGAAGGGTTTTCTAGTTTGGGATTGTGCGGTATAGCACTTCAAACATAGGTGCTTTTCTTATTTTTGCTCTCCTGAAAAGTTGGCATTTTACAGATACGCCACTTCGTGTTTTGATGGTCGATATTTGCACAACAATATTCATATTCATTTATAAAACACTCATGCTGTGTCCAACTAAAATATTGGCGCAATTTTTTAGGTATAAGTTATGAGTTAGTATTGTTTGTGTTGGACACATAATTGGAAATATGGAATCCTGTCGACCATAATAGGTGCACAATCAAAGTTTCGAGATAAAAGATGACTTATGCCTGACAAAAGACGTGTCAAGATATAGAATCTTGTTCCTCGGCCACTGTTCACTGGTAATATGCATCAGTTTTCAGAACTACAGAATATTTGGGAAAGTGTTTTTTTTTAATAACAAAACTGTTTGTTTCTTACCAAAACTACTGACCATGTGAATTCATCTCGAAAAGAAATTTACTTTGTATTGCTAAATTACTGTTACATTCTTGTTTGAAGTAACAATATTCTCACATGCAATATTGTTTATTTCACTTCCTTATCATTAACATTATCCGAGGGCTTTTTCTGTAAATTTATTACAATAATTCTCCCACATTTTAGTATTGTGTCAAATTTACCCTAGAGTTATTTACTAAATGTTATTTAATACCTTTATAAAGTCATGCAAACATTCTTAATTATGATCTCTTCATTATGTTCTTTTCATCTCGAAAGTAACGCTTAGTAAATATCTGGTGATAAAATTGGGACCAAAAACAAATGCAGAGCACTATCCTAACAAGTTAACAGGAAAATACCTTATTTAATAATAATGGCAAGGCAACAAAATAACCAACATGTGTGTGAAACACAACCTTAAGGATTAAACTAGGCCTAAACATCTGTATTAGTACTTTATCATCTAGAATAAATGCCTACAATTTAACATTACAATTTACAAATACTGTCCTGATTTTACCTTTTTAACATAACCAAGCTTAAGGAGACACACCTATTTCTTGTCAGTTTTCCTTTTTAAGAGGATTCATCATAGGGAAAATACTTCTGCTCTGCCTTTTCGGTAGTCTTCGTACGTGACGTGGTGGGAGGAAGGTTGAGAAAGTCAGTGGGGAGCAAGGCAGGCGAGGATGAGCTGTAAAATCAGCGGGTGGTCTGGGATGCAGGGGTTTTGACAAGGTCTTACAATGGCTAGGGGAAAGTGGTTGAGGATGACCTTGAAGAAGAAAAAAGGGGGGGGGGGGAAGGTCCCAATGTTTCTATTCCCTGCGCCAGATTGTAATTTTCTGTGTCATCTTTAGTTACCGCCGCACAAAAAATAAATCTGTGAATCATTCAAAGCTTTCCATAAGGTATCTGTAATGCATGATGAAGTGATAAATGAAAAATCATCACATAAAATTTAAAAATTATATTCAAAATTAAAAAAATGTCAAAACATTGTTTCATAACATATTATTTAGATTTAATACATTTGCAGACCTTTTATAATAGAAACGGGTACAACACTTCTCTTACAGATATACTTAAAAATCGCTTACACAGTTGTGAAAGTAAAAAATGCATATAAATAGATATACAATTTTGTTTACTAAACTTTTTTTATAAAATCCATAACTAGTGAAAAAAAAATTGTGAACAATATTCAAACCATACACTTTACATACCTAACAATAACACAATCTATAGTTGTGCAATTTATCTGTGTTAAAGAATGTTTGTAAAAAAATATGTCATTAACTTTTATTAAAATACCAGACACTTTTGCATTAAACCAAATAAAAATAAATCAATTATACTTATTTTGTAAACATATTACCCTTTATTTTATTTTTTGAGAGATAAACATGAAACGGTAAATTATAAAACCATTACTGAATGGCAATTTTAACCGTTAAAAATATTAACATTATCAAACAACACTTTAAAATAAATATCGCGCGCTTTCACGGTCATTGCTTTGCCTTTGGGTTCTAGCCGCGTCACATTGGAAGTTATTTCGGCGTTGCGGAGTGCATTGCAGCCTCTATCTTTAGGGAAGCAACAGCAGTCGTTTCTTACCTACTGAAAGTAACAGTAAGTAGTAGGTTACTGACGAACAGTAGGTAGTAGGTTACTGAGAGTAACAGTAGGTAAGAAGCGACTTCTGCTGCTGCCCTGAAGATGGAGGCTGCAACGCACTCCGAAACGTCGGAAAGAACTTCCATTGTGACGCGGCTAAAACCCAGAAGACAAGAACATTTATTAAAATGTTTCTAGTTGATTTGATTACTTAATGTATTTTAGTAAATTCTTGCATATTACCATAATGTTCCTGATTTGTTATGAAGTCGCTTGAAGTCTCGATTATCAATGACTCCGACATCTTATCATGTTTATCATCGGCCAAAAATTATTACATTTGCAAGAGGAATTACCCCTCAAAATGTGCCAACCAATTTCAAACTTACCATAAATAGTTTATCAAATACAGACACAAATGCAGACTTATTAGTACCTATAAATAAACACATGATCTTTATACAAACATTCATTTCTCAATTATTGTTTTTATACATTCTAGATAAAATGGCTTCTTACATTAAGTACTGGTTGAAATACACTCAGCCGAGTTCACCGATGCAGAATATATCTCCCTAAATGCTTGATACAAAAATAAAAATGTTAACACTGACATTGGAATTATCTTTTATTAAAATGTAAATACGAATAATGTTAAAGGAATATGTCGCACATATCTATCGAATATTTGATTATTTCATATATACAATTTTGAGACTGAATCTCTCCCCACGCAATGCTGAAATAGCAAGTTAGATCACATCAAACGTATACTTATTGCAAAATGAAACCTTTCTTACAAGCAGAAACACTTTCCCAAAATGTACATGTTAATAATTTATGCAAAACTTGATACAACGATTTTATCTTTAGTGAAATTCTATCACATGCAATGTAGTAAGCACATAACTAATTAGTTACACTATCGCACTAAAAATGTATGTATGTAGCTAAGAACTGAACAATGCATAAAATGACTTACCCAAAAACAATACAGCAATATCATGCGTTTGTACTAAAGTATCAAATGCAAACGTCTTGTAAAGTTCAGGTGAGTGTAACATGTGATATATTTATAATGACTTACATGAGACGATTTCATTATGAATGGTGATAAATCAAATTCAAAAACACAAATTTCTTCTTGTCTTCTTTGATTCGAGTTCATCATTGTTGGCAATAGCTTGTACACTTTTATTTCTTCTGGAATTTGATGGTTTCTTGACACTAAGTTTGTGTTGTCTTGCAGCAAATTCGTACATAGCCTTTGTAATATAGTCAGGATCTCGTATGGGCAACGACCGCGGTCGTCGCGGGTCTACAAGTTCTGGCAGCATACAGTTTAAGTAAAACTTTGTCAATTGCTGATCCATTTGATCCTTCCAGGACAGATCATCTCTGTCAATACTTGTGGTTTTAATTACATTTGGAGTCCAGAGCCCGAAGATACAGTAATTACGCCTTGTCACATGAAGTTGCCCTTGAACTTGGTAGAAAAAATAGTGATTCTTATTAATGTCTGTAAAAGTTTTTTTGTCTCGAGATATGTTCCAAAATGTGCATTTCCTTTTAAGAATTAACTCATCAGGACTTAGAACTTCTGGCTTTACTCCAGAAGATGGACATTTTCCTCTACAATACCATCTCTTTCAATCAGTCCATCTGGGCTGGCCCCTAGAAATTGTATTTCTTCATCACCAAACAGTCCACATGCCTTTACTTGTACATCACAAGTCTCTTCCAGCTTTTTCACTGCCTCTTTTTCGTGATCTCTACCTCATATCATAGCATCTGTATCGAAATCCTCATACAACAATGCAGCCACCAATTTTTGGCATGAAGTATGTGGTTTACGCCTACAAATAGTGCCAAAATTAGAAGCTGTCAACAATTTTCTCCTAGTTTATTTCCACAGGCCGCACTCCCTTTGTAAAAGGGTACCATACTGCAGTTCTGATCTTCAAATGTAGAGGGTAAGGATTTTAAAAATCCTTCCTTAGCTAGGTTGTAACCTTCGTAAGTCATGTCTGGCTTTTGAGATTGGGCACTTTCAAAGGGAAACCTTGAGGATTTAGAGCTGTAGGTGGTAATCTTGCGCACATACTGGGTTATTAACATTTTGAGATTACAAGTGAATATAATGTCATATGTTGAGCGGACATAGGACTGAATTGTATATTTAGTTGTGAAGCCCTTTCATAGCAAACATTATATAAAAGCTAGATTCAAGTTGAAATCTGTTAAATATGCTTTTATGGTATTAAAATGACATTAATTTGTGTAGAATAGGGTAGTAACGTGTTATTATTATTATTAGTGACTATAAGATATGGATGGACGCTGTGATAGTGTGATTATGCGGAATTCCCCCGACCTCATATAAATATTTACTACACCTTCACGGTAGTACTGAAATAAGCTAAATGAGTATAGTTTCAGGTACATTGCGTATCTAATACACTGATTTATAAGTTCTTTATTTATATAAAGTTCTCCGACTATTCCACGTTTTCCATGTTTTTCTTGATGATGGACACAATGATTCAGCCACCTTGAAATAATTTTTTCTGTGTTTTGTTTTCAGATAGAATTCCTGAATAACTTTTCATTGAAAACCAAATTTTTTTAACAGCCATTTGCTCTGATTTTTTTAATGACTCCCAACATAGATATTGGTGGAAAGTGTGTCTCATATTGTACATGTACACATGAGCATGTGTG
This sequence comes from Bacillus rossius redtenbacheri, assembly GCF_032445375.1. Taxonomy (NCBI): domain Eukaryota; kingdom Metazoa; phylum Arthropoda; class Insecta; order Phasmatodea; family Bacillidae; genus Bacillus; species Bacillus rossius. Next base: position 249,115,511 of record NC_086330.1, read on the forward strand.
TGTTCTCTATCTCTCTCTAAAGCTATCAAGTGTACATAATAGCAAAATAATAAATGTCAGCTGATATAATTTAAATTAATTATTTTTATATAGATGTGTGTAAATAATGGTATTGTATTAACTTATAACAGTGGTAATATCTGAAATAATTTTTTGCTAGCAAAATTATACTTGGTTGCAAATATGATGGTATTAACTTGTGCTATACATCTACATTTTTATAAGTATGACATGCGAACAACAAAAGAACACACATGTGTACAAACATAGAAACATATTATTAATTTTTAGTAATACAGGCATTAATATCAGGCCCATTATAGTTGCACAGATAATTTTTATAATTGATACGTTTCTGTATTTGTGTTTAACTGTGTTTACACGTAATACCGAGTACACACGCGTTAACATAAAATTATTGTGGTAAATGCAGTAATATCTATATGCAACTGTTTATATCACTCTAACGTATGGCAGTTCGATTTATCTTGTAAATAAGGTTTGTAGTTATTTTGAGCATTTAATTTAATATGAATTATTTCTGCTACCCTCGGCTATTAATTTCATGGATGAACATGAAAATCAGTGTCTCTAGTTCTGCTGGTTTGCTACGAGTTACGAAAAAATAATAATGTGAAAAATATACTTTTTTCAATGTACCTTAATAATGTTTTCATTTAAGTCAAAAGTAATAATGATAGTAATGAACTAAAGACATGAACACATCTTTTAGTCTTCTGGTCTCTTAATTTTCAAGTCACTTTCATGGCATCCAAAAAGCCTCCTTTGAAATTCCAGGCTTACCTCATGAAAATGCAGATTGTAGAAACTTCACAATTCTGACTAATATAACATCAGACATCTACCTGAATAATAATACTGGAGCTTCTGAATCATCAACATCGTAAAATCAAAATAAAATGTCTTGCTGAACTACTCCTGAATTTATTGCAAATACATCAATATTGCGTGCACTAACCAAACTAGACCAGGTCATTTTTATAAAGTTCCTTTTCTTCTCCACATTCAAATTAAGTTAGCTTTCCAACAACGCGGTATTGTGACGTCATTCTCTGAATATATTTTCTCATGCATACTTGCAAAACTGGATGAAAAAATAGCCGTTATTAAAATAATATATTAAATGACTTAATCATAACATACCACATTTTCAAATTACATTTCCAATTGAAATAGTGCCAAACAAAAACAATAAAATGTTAAATATGAATAACTATTACTATGTTTAGTGGTAAATCAATGTAACAAGGCGTGTACTAATTTAATGTTCCTATCATCTGTTTTATGAATCACATTATGTTTTTTTTTAAATTTTTGAAAATATATGAAATATTTGCATTCAGGCCATATTTTCATACTGATCTGTACGTCTACCCCGAACAGTACATTAAATAAGAAAGAATTATTCCTATCGTTTGTTAGAAGTATTAAATATTCCTAACATTAAAATTAACAAACTGATATATGTATGAATAATTCTATGAGAGTGTATTTTAGTAACCTATGTTGTGTAAACCGCATGGGAAAGAGATCTAATAATTTTATATGTAGGCTAGTATTCCAAGACACAAAAATAAGGGTTCAGGTGTTGAATTTGCTACATCTGTACCCCAGCTTTATTCCTTATGCACATTGCCACTCCAGAACCCTTAGATAGGACACAGTCAGTCCCTTATTTTCATGGGACGGATTTTGGTGTCCTATCCATGACATATATGTTGCACAAACTTCTGCGCAATCGCAGAGCTCACGTTTTTGATGATTGGCGGGCCCGCGTCAGGCGGTATACACTCGAATTCGTTAATGTTGGGGGACATACCAAGCGTATTGGTTTGTCAGATGAAACTTTATGATAGCAAAAATTTCCTGGAAAACATTTTATATACTTTAATAATAATAACAAGCAATAATCCTTACTTAAAACATACTTGAGAAAATTACAATAAAAATCTTCAATACCCCCATTTTCTTTTACGTTCAGGCCTATATATCTTGTCTCGGTAGCAGAGTGTTAACGTGCAAGACACATAGAAGCAAGAGTGTGGTTGGTAAAACGTTGCAAACTCGACAGTGGGAAAATATTTTAATTGTTTTATAAAACGTATTATAAAATTATGTACACTATAATGCATGTAAAATAAATTTAATAATATTTTTTAAGTAATTGCTATTACATATATCACAATCCATCGACGGGTTCTGTTACTTCACATATAAAGGTCTATGGCCCTTAGTTTTTTACTTTATGTAGAATTAAAATATATAATCACAATAAAAATCATAACATGTATTTGTGCGCGTAAATAATTAATTTTGCATCTTCTGTACTGTGAAATATTTTTCAGTTACCAAATGTTGATAAGAATTAAAATAATACATTGATACCATTCATCCTGTGTAAACCAGACACTGATTTTTGTTGTCTTCCTTTACTCTCATGTACCGTAAACACAAAACAAAATGCTGTAAAGAGACACGTCAAGTAGCGTGCTCGTTCTGCAATGCGTAACTGTTTCTAGCCTCACGCAAGGCACCGTTTATTAAAACAGCTGCGATCTGTACCTTTACTGTTTACTGTAGTTGTAATATATTTTGGGCATGTTCTGTAATACGGCCTGGAGTTAGGTTATGGTTGCATCTCGACCTGGCAGTGATTATTTTACACAACCGAGAAAAACAAATAATAATGCTCTTTAATTTAATACGTAATATTATAAACACTTATTTTATAATCTTTTCTACCATAGTTGTCTCGATAGGTTACTGTTCCAGCGAGCTGAGCTATGGGAGTTATTTGTCATAACGCAAATTCCTTCACTCACTAGCATATTGATTGACTACTTGAAATTTTAGTGTTTCCATACGTAGTACCTCTGGCCTGTGCATCTTTTTCCTGTATGCTGATAAAAACAATCTGGCTTTGCTAGACTTCCGAGCCATTGATAGCTACACTTCTTCTGGCGAGTTGCGAACCTCAGTTTTGGGACAGCTCCACAGGAAGTGGTAACCCCCACCCCCTGCACCCTTCACTATTGTTGTTGTCAGGCTCGGGCCTTTGAATATATATACTGTATAGAAGTCGCCAGCCCAGGTTAAAATTTCTAATACGGTTTGAGGTAGTTGGTTAATTCACCGCCGCAATCGCCACCATCTCTAGGGCATCGACTTGTAGTGGTCCCTAGTGGACAAGTGTCGAACTCTTCAAACTTCCCTTCCCCACCCTCCAACAAACACGCGTTGTCCTCCACCCACCGTCTACCCCACCTCTCATCCCTACAGTTTTGTGACACACAAACTCCCGTTGAACGACCTTGAGCTGCAGTGAATGTTTCGCCAGGACGAGCATTTCACAGTTCCTTCCTCAGATTTTGGTTTCGGGTGCGATGCGGTTGAGTGTATTCGTTCTTAGTTTTCGAGGAACGATGGCAAATTTCAGAATGGGCGAGAAATGTGTTTTCACTGGTTGTTTTAATACGAGAAACAGTACCACGGGTATATCTATGTTCAGTTTCCCAATGTAAGACAAGGACGGTAATTTTTAATTACTAGGCTATTTCAGAAGTGTAGTTCAAGGACCAAGAGGTTGTGATTATGAAAGTAAAATAGGTTCGCTCAATTATTAAAATGGTTTGTTTTTACTACGACACACGTGCTTCCGTGAGGTTATAGTCTAAGCATAGGCAAAAATTTCTTTGGTTTTAGTTTCATCAAGTAGGAAAGGAAAAAAAAAGAAGGGGGGGGGAGTTTGGCTATTTTTTTTATATCCATAGCTTTATGGTAACCAAACAGAGAAAATAACCCGCGGATTAATTGTAATTCTGAGGTTAAGTTTACATAAACATTGTTTCAATTTAAATTAAGAGTCGTAAGTGTTTTTAAACTCTAATTATTACTGAGATGTGATTGTTGTTGAACAGTTTATATTTTCCCCCTCATTAACTGGGTTTGTGATTCGTAGCCCTATATTATTCTTAAAAGTTAATAGCTATGACATCCGTTATTGAAATATGTAGTCGTCAGTATAATGAGTGCCTGGTTCAGACTTTATCCTTTATCATTGTTTTATATTTTATTCATTCACATTTCATTTCCCGGTCCTTTTAACAGAGCTAACTGAGGTGATCGCTTATTTGTCTCATGCATGTCATTTTTGCCGGTGCAGTGTATATTTTGCATAACTTTCTTACACATCGAAATATTGTGTGTATATGACAAACAACAGGGTGGTTATTAAACCGATGCGTTTATAAGCTAATAAAAATACCTACCATATGGTTAGTTACTGTTAACTTTAAATAGAATAATGCCCTAAAAGTTTTAAGACTATTTTTTTTTCGAAAGTAGATTACTTTATTCCTTTCCTATCATTCGGAATAATTTTACATGATTTAAAAAAAAATCTACATATTAGTTTCAACGCTTAGCGTAAAACACTAGCTTGAAAAGTTAGTAATAAATAACTTTAACTGTTCATTAAATTCCGAAGAATAACAATGGAGGTTGCTTTTAGCTTATAATTAACTGCCAAGATTATGATAGGTGAAAATATCAATCCCTGCATGCTGACGCTACAGTTAATTGCTTAAATTGGTAAATAGAACATTTTTTTCTCTTTGAAAAAAGAAAGCCCTCAAGAAATTTAGCCTTTGAAACCGTTAAAACTTTTTGGTTTACTAAACTTCATAGGGATATAATGTGAACAACTGATATACTCGAGCAATAATTTATTAGAGAAAAGTAATACTTTCTGTGATTTCACAAGACAATTATTAACATATTTTATTCTCGTTCACCTCCACGTGAAGTGTGTTATTATGTTGAGGAAATTAAATTCTTGCAAAACAAAACAAAACGACTCTTGTAGACACAACTGTTATGAGTTACGCATGATGACCCTGCCGATGGTGTATGTAAATTTTTACAATGTAATTTACGTCAAATAACGCAAAGTAAATAATTTGTGACGCTGAAATTCACGATTAGGTAAAGTTGAAACAATAAAATTCTACCTTCAACCGTACATATGTAAGAAACACAAAGGTTTATGCGACACTCAAGTTTAACGAACACTTAAGTGTGTGCCCTATCCAATTTAAAAATAATAAAATATTGTTCTGCGTTTTTCCCATTACGTTGAAATAACTTCAAGTTTACCAATACACAAAAACACGTAACAGTCATGATAATTACGTTAGGACCGTAGTAAAAATGGAAAATGATTGTGCTAATGTTGCATTTTAGGATTTTTATTATTAACAATAATAAATTGAAAGTATTTACATATTAAGTGTAAATGAAATGAGAACAATGGCGTGGTTCAAATATCAACACAAATAGTTTATTTTTTCCCCTTATTTCGTTTGGCGCATCAATATATGTGTTTTTCAACACAAAAAACATGCAAATGTGTAAATGTGTAATTATTTTCGTTTTAATAATATGTGATTATTTTCCTAACCTACTGAAAGAATTTCATCACAACCTAGTAATACACTACGCATAAGTAATATTTAATCTTGAATGTTGAGGCAGAATAATATTTTTAGCAGTAATTTACTTCATTGTACGCATATTTTAATGTACGTATTACTTGATAAGGTTATTTTAATAATTTCATAGTAGGTACACTGTGGTTACTGATATTGATTGATAAAAACAGGTTCTAATTTTTTTTTTAAGATGTCTTGAATGGATTTTGAAAAGTGGTAACGACAAACTTCTGGAACTATCAGACAACAAACTTAGAAACCGCGTGATATGCGCTGATCATTTTGAAGAGAACCAATTCAAAAATGAACTTAAGAAGTCATTAAATTATTTTGTCGTTCCTCGAATGTTCACACCATGAAAATCCCCGCCACTAACTGAACAAAGCTTCAACACAGAGGAGACTGATTCCAGTCCTTGTTCTTTGACACTCCATGAAGACCATATTTCAGAAGCTGACCCCAAATAAATCAGTCATATGATAAATCTCAGACAAATGTGAAAGAAAATTGTAAACTGAAAAAATTAAACACCAAATATATGTATGATAATGCTACATGAGTGAACCATTGTTTTTCAACTAAATATATTTGTATAAGTAGTACGTGTGCGTGGTGGTTTGCAATATGTTCTACGCTTGCGTTGACATTTAATATCTAAATTTTTCTGATAGTGGTTTACTTCAAATATGACAAATTACAGCTGCTAAATCACTCATTCGCAGTATTATTAGTTGTTACTGTAATTGTTGGACATAGTAATAGGGATGACCCATTTGTTTATAACAACGAAAATAATAACGTAAGATGTTTGGAGATTCACGTATCATAAAAAATAATTCGTACGAAACTTTAAGAGTTCACGTGATTCGCGGCGATTTTGTTTTGATATTCACCGTGTGTTTTTTCTATAAACACCACAAAATCCCAACTAGTAGATATTTTATTTACCATGCACTATTTATTGTGTCAATAACACCCACAAACGTTATCATGTATCAACGAAATACCAAAAATAAATAAACACCAGTTTCCCATCATACCATATACAGGCATGCTAATTTATATTGTTTACGCCGGATTAGGCGAGAAAATCAAATAACAATTAAATAACACAAATTCGCCGCAGGCGAATCACGTCAGTAACTACGTCATATTCTCGGCCAGCACGAAACGGGAAGTGACAACCGAAGTCACACGCCAAAGGTTGTATAACTATTGTCACGAACTGCCGTATACAGACATCTTACACTAAAGGAAAAAAAAAATAACTTCCTACTTCACATCTATGCTAGCATATTTAATATTTCCGAAATCTGCTACATGGGCTGAAAGAGTAAAAATGTACAAATGTACAATAAAAAAATGTAAACATACAGTCAGTCAGCTTGCTGACTTCCGCTATTGTGACCGAATTGTGACGTTACATATTGTTCCCTAGCACCCTAGAATTTTATCTCGATGGTCAAAGCTTGGCGCGTGGAGCGACCGTCCCGTAGGTGTGTTTTCAAATACTTTATAATGGTATGTTATTTCCGTAGAGCGTGCGGGGTAGAAACCTGCAGATGTTTGTAAGGCAGCCGGTAAGGAGGGGATCAGGGGAATGAACAAACCGGTTTTGTCGCTGACGATTGTGACGGAGGGGGGCGGGGGAATGACAGCGGGCGACAGTGCTGCGCTCTAACGTGCAAATAACAACCTAAGACGATACAAGGCGTTACGGCAGCGCACTGCAGCGGTGAAGTTCCCAAGCTGCTCATTTTACGCTCCTAAAAAACGTAGAGTAAATCCTATCCGCTCGCGACTTCTATACAGTATATATATTCAAAGCTCGGGCAGAGTCCTGCACCCAGCAGGGGTCAGCTTAGCAGCTCCACAGGGGGGAGGGCTCTCGCTGTCTACACCTCTTCTTCTCTTCTCTGCCTCCCACCATGTTTCCCGCGCGACGATCATCTTTTTCGCCCAGCAATGTGTGCATTACTTTAGAAATATATAATTTTCATCAAATATCTCAATTTCGACAGTGAAGACACAGAAAGAAATTTATTTTATAAGGTTAACACTATGTTTCCAATGAAAAATATTTATGAAATATTCAATTAGAACTTCTTAAAATCACGCTGAAAACAGCTCAGAAATAGTACTTTCAATGCGGGATAAAACTTATTTAATCCAAAAAATTTTAAAAAATTATTTATTAAGAACCTTCCTTATACATTTCTATATTTATTAATTTTTTTATTTCTTTTCAGTATTAAAATTACGCCATTGAGACTTGGAACCGCGAGACCCTGCAGCACACAATAAATTTTAGCAGCTATGATGAATCCTCTAGTCCACTCACACACCACGCTGAGTGAGGTTGCACAGCAGAGTTGGGAGTATCACCACGTCACTACAAGTAGCCTAAGCATGCATGGGATGGTTGAATTTGATAATCAATGTTAATTTTTTATTCTGTGCTTGGAAGCAGCACTTTACAGGAATCCAAGAAAGACTTATTCTTGTTAGCTCGTGTTTCTTTGTTACTGTATTTGCTGTAATGAACAAGTTTATCTTAATTTTAATGGGTTTTTAATCACTTGTTTAGTTTACCCTCTTTTATTGCATAATCGTTTGCACGCGCATAATCGTTGCACCTATATTTTAGGGCGTCAAAATTTGGATTTAAAAAAAAACCTCTCGCGTAATCGTCGTATGATGTTTTTGGTCCCGCTATTAGAAACGGAGCGCTTTGTGTGATTATTTTTTTCCGTATGAAACGATGTACTTTAAAGTAAAATTTAATAATTATTCGAACATTACCCCTTACTTATTTAATTAACGGAAATTCGAAGTTGTCTGATGTGTAAAATTTCTTTTAAAGACGTTTTTAAACATTATAACCTTTATCTGTTCGTTTGCGTCGCCACGGTGTACCACTTACAAAAATGTTGCCAGCGCTAGTTGGCATCATTCATGTTTGGTTATGTTGCTTCCTGTATAGAGCGCACACATGCAGTCAAATATCAAAATCTCGCAGATTGCATGCAACGCGCGCTCTCTGTCAAGTGTCGAGTTTACTACATTTGATGGCCCGCACTCTTTCATGGTAAGTGTGTACTACGATGATAGTTACGCGTTCGTTCAGGCTCGTATTCGGATCACAGATTTTGTTTTTCTATTTAAAGTTGAAAGGTTTTTGTTGCATGACTTATTAATTTAAATTTTTTGGCATGCTCTTTTATACTTAACTTTTTAAATAAATGTACTTTCCATGAATGGGTTTTGTTTTTAAAAATAACTTTACCTCAGAATTTATTTTTCTTGCATAAACGTCGCACCCCTACTTTTCAAACTTGATTTTAGTATAAAATGTGTGATGACTATGCGATAAAACAAGGTAATTATTTTATTAGAAAAAATTTGCAATCACTATTGCCATAGGCTTCTAAAAAGTAGAAAACTTCTTCAAAGATGCACACAACTGTTTGCTTTTTTTTAAATGCCCTCCACCGATAGAAAAGGCCATTACGAATACTGAGCTTTGAAATGACAACATTGCCAATGTTTTATCATGAAATGATGAAAGATTATACCAAGTATGGTAGAAAAGGGTATATGAGGAGGGACCCAAGAAAAAGGATTTTTGTCATAAAAAATTTATTTATTACCTTTTTTTACAAAATTCTTTCATTCATCTTCAAAGTACTCTCCATTAGATGCGATGCACTTGTCAAGTTTTTTCCCCCACTTTTTGAAGCATCTCTGGAACTCTTAACTTTGATATCCTTAAGTGTCCATTGCAAAGCTGTTTCTACCGCCTCCACATCATCAAAACGCTTTCCTTTTAGTTTTCCTTCATTCTTGGAAACAGGAAAAAGTCGCACAGGGCTAGGTGTGGCAAATACAGAGGGTGGGAAACGACAGACCACCCCTGAGAGGCCAAATAGTGGTTCACTCGTAAGGCAGTGTGTGTAGGGGTGGTATCGTGATGAAGGAACCATTCACCTGATTGCCAAAGTTCCGGGCGTTTCCTTTGCACATCCTCTCAAAAAGTCTTAAAACTTCCAAATAAAAGTTCTGGTTAACTGTCTGGCCAGGGAAACAAATTCCCGGTGCACAGTTCCATGAACATCAAAAACATCAATGATCATCATATTAACATTCAACCTCATTTTGCTGTTCTTGGTCTGGGGGAGTTGGGAGTCTTCCACTGGATTGACGCTTGCGTGGTTTCTGGGTCATACCCCTAACACCAACTCTCATCACCTGTAATGACTGGTCAAAAAGTTTGGATTACTTTCAAACTCTTTTTTCAAGTCCTTGCTCAAATTCAATCGAATGTTTTTTTTATCCTGTTTGAGAGGGCGAGAAACAAATTGAACGGCATCACGTCTCATTTGCCAATCCTCAGTCAAAATCCGCTGGCACAAGCTCAAGCTCACTCCTGTCTCTTCTGAAATTTCTTCGATCGTGAAACGACGATCCAAGTTGATTTTTTGGAGGATATTTTCAACGTTTTCATCGTTTCGAGATGTTAAAGGGTGCCTAGAACGAGCATGATATTCAACAGTTGTGTGCGTCCATAGCATTCTCCTTGAAACCTGTTGAAGTATTTGGTAAGCTTCAATTGCCAATTTTTCAAGCAGGAAACAAATTTTCAAACACACACTATGTTTTTTTTTTTAATCTGCCATTAATGACTTCTCAGGCATAAAACGAGAACAGTAAGAGAAAAACAATACTACAATAAAACGTTACTGTAACCTTCAAACTAACGCCATCTGGGCAGCTGTTTAGTGAAGGTATCTACTAACCCCATCTAGCGGGAGAACTCTCTACTATGTCTACGAATGGCAGTGGGCTCTCAATTGTTTTTTTTTGGGTCCTCCCTCGTATGTGACAGTTCTGTTGTGCCATGAAATTTGTTAAAGACTTTTCATTCCACAGTGAAATAGGAGAAAAATAGCATAGTTGGTAATAAAACACAATAATTTTTGAAGTTTCTGTTTGTTTATAATTCTTTTAATGCACACGCACACACATGTACACTGCTTTGAAACAGCTGTATGCCTCACCATGGTGGTAACAAACTTGGAAATCCATAAATATATATAAGTAGTTATACATAGCAATAATTACATTAATCATAGGAAATTCCTCTGTAAACTTCCTCATTGCTTTCACAAAAAGAATTCTTTGTATTATCATTATATATATCAAACACTGTTTCTTTTAACAATTACTTACTAAGACTTTTAAGAAAGTCACTTGTATAGGGGCACAGATCATGATATGTTTAGAAAGTGGTGTTTTTTTTATTTTTAACCTTTGTCCTAATGCAGGTTGCTTAGAGAAGGCGAGAATGGCTAGTTCTTTTACTTACTCTCTCAAAAAACTTATTCATCCATTGATAATTATCACATTATGGCTGCTGCATCTAGATTTCACTAACCACAAATATTTATATGTATTCTGCATAATAACATCAATGACTGAGGTCTAAGTTACTTGCAGGGGCTCAAAGACTTGTACAAACATTCATTCCACACTTTTTTCTTTTCACAATATTTTTTAGAGCTGTGATGCTCAAACTATGACATACACTTGGACATGGTACTTGAGAAATCAAACTCCTTTAACTTAGTGTGCACATTATAAAATAACATATTTTAAAGTAATTTTGTAGATTCCTTAACTATAACTATATACCCCAACACAACATGATAGTTTATCAATGGTTCATTTACACATTTGCTAAAGTAAGAAACTCCATCCATACCATTCGTTCATTTTGAAATACTATTGTGAAATTACAAAATTATTCTCATTCAAATTGGTTACACAAATGCCAGTATAATATGCACATTTACAACTGTTTTTTTATTGACAGGGATGCTATGGAGATAATCAGTTAACAAATAATATTTTCCTATTTTTCTTAATTTTGTTACAACATTTACTTTATTTCTGCTCATTTTGAGACAAAGTACAAATGAATTTAAAAATAAATAATTAAAACACTGTAAGACTTTGAACAATTACTTGACTAAAATATGGGTGTATCGTCAGTTTAGACCAAATGAAGAAAGAACATACATACATATTTGGCTGTGCAGTTTAAAAATGAAATAAAAATTATTATTTATAACATTTACCTAATAATAATTAAAATTATTAAAAAACATATTCTACAAGAAATATTCAATCTTACTAATCATAAACAATAAAAAATTTAATTTCCATAGACACACCCACGCAGATACGTTGCCCTCTAAAAGCTCGAGCACGATAAGGCAACCATTGCTTCGTAGAAATCACAATATTAGTTCTAGGCAAAGAATATAAAGCTAACTTTGTAGAGGCCTATGCACAGAACAGTTTGATATTCACACATAATTTTTTCTCAAACCACAGTTTATTACATTAATTACGTTATAATTACCCTGACAGGAAAGTACACACTTCATCATTGCCTACATTATTTATAATTTGAGGCATTACAAAATTAAACAAAAAAGTTGAAGAAAGTTTATCATAAACAATTCAAGGATAAATAAGGATAAATCTAGTCAAAATTACAATAATGCTAAGGTGAATTTTTACTAATATTATAAAATCAGGAACATGTTTCTCAATTATCTGCATAGTGATAGCTTCCATCTGAATTTGTATAATGACTACATTTAGAATAGGATCCAAATATTCATTTTTTTCCTATGTAATATCTGTTTTATCTTATAATTAGATACTTCTTGCACCATAGCAAACACATATCATTTAGTCAGATTACGAAAATGACTGAACTTATATTTAAATGTTCCTGCCAAATGGGCTAGATTGTATTAATTTGGATCCTGTTATAATGTTATATCGTATAAATATCCTTAAATAATATATTATATATGTTAATTCATTTCAAATATGTTTTAAAAATTATACCTAAAAGGTAATAATTTTTTATGAAAATTAATAAAAATTTACATGACTTGAAGCCAAAATATGTAATTTTGGTTTTCACTAATTTTTTAAGGACTGAAATAGTTAAATGTTTTTAATTTAAGGGTATGTAGCCTGAAGTTATTAAAAAAAACTGAAACTACTATATTGTTTATGTAAAATTTTACATTTTTTGGTTATAAATATTATTCAAGCTTTGTTATAATTTATTATTTTTGATTTTGTAATAATGGAAATTAAATATTTTCACTCAACAATTTAACTTAATCACAGACAAACATTCAGGGACATTTATTATTTTTACAAGTAGTAGGTATCAGAAAAATAGAAATAGAAAATATTTTGTTACAACTTATTGTTGTGGAGAAAGTCTTACCGTATTAATTTTTAATATATAAAATTGTTTCTGCCTCACACTTTGAGCCCCATTCAAACAGTATTTAATTTTTTAAAATAAAAGTAATTTGTAATCATGCAACCATTTTACAAGCATATTAAAAAAATGTTTACATGCTTAAAATATATCTACTGTATTCCTAAAACAAATACATTTACAACGACAATCAAAAGGTTCGGATTGCATAACAGGTATATTTTTAAAGTTAATTGTTTTTCTTGATTAATTAAGCTGATATGTTTGTTTCTGCACTCTTGTGAAGAGAAGTTGGCAGATTGCCCCCTCCCTGCCCTACCAAAACCCCTGTAGCATTGAGCTGCGTTTTGTCTATCTCGATAAAAAGACAAACAATGGACGGAAATTTTACAGTACAGATCTGCCGCACTGCATGGGAAATTTCTTCTTCCAGTAAAACACACGTGTACATACAAGTAAGTGTTTCACAGCTGGACTTAACAAATGCATGAAATTGGAAAAGTATCTGCGATGCTTGTTGTAATATATTCTCTTTATACATGGACAAAACAAACAATTATGAGTTTATATTGAGAACAACAAATGAATGCTTACAAAATGACAACATTCACTTGCAGAAGGATAACGGTACATTGGTTTGCTACACTTACACAACATTATGCAAAAGTTAGTGTGTCACTTAAATAATGTAACCGTGATCTTTATCTACTTTTGTTTAAATTAAGTACAATTTCACAGATATTTTTACAGTATGAATGTGTTATTTTATACATGCAAACATTTTGTGACAATCCCCACAGTGCTGCAGATCCGCCCTTTTCTTACAATATGAGCACACCATGGGAGGATCGATATGAGTGACGAGGCGAGTGTCTACTCAGGTCTCTGGTCTCTTGTCAAAATCATAGAAAAATACACAGAAACTTAAATGATTCTGTAAAGTTTAATCATAAGCAAATAATTCAAATATAGCTATTTATTTTACCCATATTTTAAAATAAATTTTCTTAACAAATTTTTTATCATCAAATCGAGCCTCCATGGTATAACCCAAATATATATCATATATAATTATCTACCAAAAGATTTGGTACTCATATCACATCAATTCTTACATATAAAGCAAATCTACTTATAAGATTCTATAAATATTTTTTTAAAATTTTTTATGCTTTTAAAGTCTACAATATGTTAACAAAGAGGAAATTTAATTCCCAGTTTGCAACGTCATGACAAACTAACTCTACATGTTTTTTGTTCACACACCATAAGATGGCATGAAGCTTATCAGCTAAACAGGCTAAAAACAAGCCACAAACAATATTACAGTATTTGGTACAGTATGGTAGTTAAGTTAACGTTTGCCTCTTATGTCCACGCGAGCGTGGGATTGTCCGACGACGGCAAACAATAGTTACAGCATCGACTCTAAACTTTGGTTTCCACCGCGTATTTATGTACATTTCTTACGCCATTGAAATATTATACATTTCTGTACTTAGTCCCTTTCGATTTTAAAATGACCACCTTTCAAAAAATTCTGAACTCCTTTCTTTACACTGAAAGTTAGTGTGATATTTGAATTTTTGACGGTTAATTTATTATTTTTGATGTCTTCTGTATCATTCCTTTAAAGGTAACTATTAACATATAGAAATGTAGACAACTAATGTGAACAATATTTTGTCATCTTTTAAAAGGTGGTCACTGGAATGACTGTTCTTATACCACATATTTATGTATACACCTCATATCTAGCCACATATGGAGAATGTATCACACAATAACCAAAAAAACAAGGCGAACGGCCTAAACTAATGCTCCATTGGCTTGGTATTATTACTGTAACCCTACGCTGATTAATTATCTTACACCTAAAATTTTGCAGTTACAGAAGAAAGTAGGACAACAATGCAGGCCATGATATGAATAATCAGATATGCTTCTGCGTGGTAAAATATTGGTAAGTGTGAATTTATTTTACAAATTACATTTGGCTTATTTTTGATAATTTTTTTAACTCATCGTGAAATTAAATTTTATGTATACTACTAATTTATATTTAAGTTATTTATAGACATTTTTTCATTTAATATCAAGTTATGTATCTATTTATATTAAAATAATTTTTACCTTATTGAATCCAACTTTTTAAGATACATTACGGTACTATGTAACATTTTTGGAATGTTGTATGTCTTTTAGAAATTATGTAAAACACCAGTTTTGTGAATGTAACAATAAGCTAATTATAGACTTTAGTACCTACCATAATATATACTGTTAAAATTTTGTAAATGAAAACCCTGCTTTCTTCTGCATGCTTTTAATGTAACATACACAACTTTATATTTATTGCTATGAATAATAGATAAATTACACTAACTATCCAAAACTGGGAGTATGATACCAATATTCTCAGATGAAAGGTTTAAAAACTCGCAGTTACTCACTGTGCTTTACAGTGTCAGTGGCTAAGGTAGTACACAGTCAATTGAAAACTAAATCTACCAGGATTGTCTACTGGAATCTGCACACAAACAGCCATGAAAATCTACAGATACAATATATTTATACTTGTTAATTTTTATTTTCAGTACCCAAAAAACTTAAAAATTATTCAGAACATGCATCACTGTTTAAACAGTATATTTATTTAACTACTTTATTTTAAATAAGTAATCTAAAACATAACTCTTAGGGCACCTTTGGTTTCAAGCCTGCACAATTATTTTAGAGTTCTTATATTTCAAACTTCACCCCAACTATACTGAAAATTTTTTGCACATCTGTCAACTAAGTAAAACCATTTTTGTAATTACTCTCATTAAAATTTTGAAACAAAGTCGATTTTATGAACCCTTTGTATCCACACATAATTATAAATCTTCAACGTGAGGATCAGGGCATGTAAAATTAATTTTAATTTTACTTCCCCTTTACAAAACCAAATTCTTGTTCAAGTTTTATATTTCAATATTTTTTATCACCCTTAGAACAAAATGTACTCTTTATTTAGCCAGCAAAGTAACAGACTAACAGATCAACAAAGAAACCAACAAGCTAAAGAAATGGTTACTAAAGTATTTGATGTTGCACACAGGCAAGATACAAGTTTGTGCTGAGTCGCCGCTGAGGAGACTGTTGCGACGTGTGGTCGCCTCAGTTCGCCTGACTGGGGCTTGCCGGTGTCAGGTGCTGATCTGCAGGAATGGATAATTAAGACTGTCCATTTTCTTCTCCCCGGGGTCCCTGCAACAGTCACGCAGCCACCACGTCAAGCCTTGCGCTGTCAGAGCCGCACGCACATTCAACTACACCTCATGGACACCCCTTTACCATCACACCGTTCATGCTGATCAGCTGCCAAGGCGGCTGATGCCATAGTAGAGCAGTATACATGTTTTTTGGCCTTAAAAATTTATTATTTATAGCAATTGGCATACATCAAGAAAATGATATCTTCTTGAAAAACAAAGGTTCTGTGACTTCCAATGTTCAGCACAGTGTGCAGCCAGCATGTGAGCAGGGCTACGTACAACTAGGAGAAGAGGTTTTGATTAAATTACTTTACAAAATGTTATATCGTCAAATGAACATTCTGCTTTCATTATATATATATTTTTTAGGAAATATATTATGTACATGCTGTAGCATTAATTCTTTGCAGTTATGCTAATTTGCTACCCATTCTTATAGAACTGAAACATTTCCTTGAGGCCTTGTTAAATACTACAGCATGGTGTTCAGCAGCACGTAAGGCAATGATTTAAGTACTTTTTTAAAAATGACATACTGTCCCCTGCAGGAAACAGTTTTAATGACAGATGCAGCTAGGAATCAGTCTTAAACTGATCTTATAAAACAAAAATATCAGCTCACCTTACAGCCAATCCATGAGCTGAACCGAATTGGACTCCCAATGGTCCAGCAGTCATTCCTCTAGAAACAACTATTGTTTTAAAGTTTTCGTGGTTTTGTAAGAGACAATTTTTTAAAATGTATATTTTACTTTATTAGTCTTTTATGCGCCATACATGATCTTAAGATTAAAATACTTTGAAGTGCTGTGGAGATTTTTCAAATGTAAAAAGGGCCTTTCCTATAAGGCTTGGTGGTTATAGAATGTTGGGATGGAAAATGGGCTAATTTTATGAAACCAATGTGTTCCCCATAAATGTTTTTTTTATTTGCCTCATTTGTATCCAATACTGTCTGTCATGACTATGAATTTGCCTAATTAAGCAGGCTTGTTGGCAACACTAGTTTCAACACCTGACACACATTTGGTGCACAGGTGACCTGTGTGGTGGATAATAATAATAATGTGATGAGTGACAGTCTCAAATAGTGTATTTTAACATTATGTATCATTAAAACATACAATATTTTGGCGGGACCGAGGAATCCCATTTGAGCTCAAGACGAGACAAACAGGAATATTCAGCAGTCAGCCTCAAACATCCGAGATGACTGTCTTCGCTAAATTATTAAAAGGTTTTTTCTCACTCGTGAAGAAAACAAAGATTTCAGCATCATTAAAACTTCATTTGATGCACTTTTCGCCCCAAAGAATGTGATCAATGAAATATATACCTATATATATTAAAGTAAAAAACAATCAGATGAGCCATTTGGCAATTTTCACATGTGTAGTGAGATTAACACCTGTACAAGAGCTTACTTAATGACAAGATAAGTGTAGGAATCGTCAGAGATATAGTAGAGAAATACTCAAGCAGAAGACAGTTTGAATGTTAATGTTATGTAGGTAGGTTGGCATTTACTGGGTTAAGATAGTTATTGTTGCCAGGTTGGCACTATGTAAATTATTTGTTGAACTTCAGTCATGTTTTGTGAGTGAGAACTACAATATTTGAGAGTTGTGTATTTAATAAATAAAGAAGTATGAAGAACATAATAATCGCGACGAGGTTAACCTGTACCTACATTTCAGATGCTCACAGTGTGTAGGTATAAACAGCAGTTTTGCGGTTAAGGTGTGACCGAAGATATGGCGCTTTTTCAATCCTTTGGCGAATTCATTCCGCGATGAGACACATGGCGAACGTATTCAGAGCGCTTACAGCTTTATTTTGTGGCTAACCACATCACAAATGATGTAAAACGAGCATATTTTTTTTACATTATGTGGCACCGAAGTGTACGAATTAGTGACTAGTTCAATAGCGTCGAAATAAACTCTGGAAGTAGCGATCACCGATATGCAAGTTTCGCTGACGAATCATTTCGAGCCGAAATGGAGTGAAATTGTGGAGACATTCAAGTTCCATTGAAGGTATCAAGAGGATGGCGCGTCGATCTCAGGGTACCTATGTGGCAGAGCTGCGGCGATTATCTGTGCATTGTAATTTCCCAGATCTCGAGAGGATGTTACAGGATCACCTCGTGTGTGGTGTGCGGGATAACATGCTGTAGCATGCCCTGCTTTCCAAACCAAAGTTAACTTTTAAGGATGTGATGGATATGGCCAATGCAGCTGAAATGGTTGGGCGTGATTTGTCGGACATAAGGGGTAGTGTGGAAGAAGTCTAGTAAGTACCTATTGTATAAAGTGACAGTGGGTGGAAATAATATGGCACCTAGTCGAGATGGCACAAGTAAAACTTTTATTATGTCTGATTGTGTGGAGCCAGAAGATTTAGAAGAATCACCTATTAATAAGCAGTATATAACCACCGTAAATGTGAAGCCAAAACCTCCAGTGCTAATGGAGCTCACTTTAAATGGTAAAGTACATATTTAATAGAAATTGAATCTTCTGCAGACCACACTATCATTACTTGGGATACATTCAAGCAGTTATAGCCAGAAACCTCACAATTGAATGAAACAAAACTGGTGCTACAGACATGGTCGAAGGAGAAGCTGAGAGTATTAGGGTCGTTAGAAGCAGAGGTCAAAAAAAGCAATACTGAAGCCAAACTGCCGCTGCTGGTTGCTGAGGGGTGAGGACCGAGTTTGTAGGGAGAAACTAGTTTGATCCACTAGGTATATATATCCAAGGCATTCATGCAGTTACACAAGATGAGGTATGTAAAATGTCAAACCAACATCCATGAGTGTTTGATAATGGAGAGTTAGGCCACTATGTAGGGCCTCCAGTGACTATAGAGTTATAGCCAGATGTTTATGAACCTGTAACACATTCTTTGTGGGCCACTCCCATTGTACCAATCCATAAAGCAGATGGATCAGTGCACATCTGTGGTGACTCTAAATGCATTGTGAGTAATGTTTGCAAAACTAGTGTTTATCTTCTTCCTACAATAAAGGAAGCATTTGCTATCCTAATGGGTGGGACTACATGTACAAAGTAGGACCTTGAGAATGCATATTTGCAGCTTTCGGTTGGTGAGGCAACCTCTGAGGTGCTGACAGTGAATACAATGAAGGGGCTGTTTAACCATTCGGGGTTAGTAGTGGTCCAGCAATTTTTCAGCAACAAATGGAAATGATGGCTAAAATAGTTTGGGTGGTGGTATTAGATGATATTTTAGTTACTCGAAGAAATGAATAGTAACACTGGCAGCGGGTACATGAGGTCTTGAGAAGGATAGATGAGGCAGGTCTGTGTCTGAAAAAGTCAAAATGCAGGTTTTCTGTACACAGTGTGGTGTTTTTGGGGAACAGAATTGATGAAGAAAGTTTGCATCCAACAGAGGAGAAGATCGAAGCGATTCACGAGGCTCTACAACCGACATCCCGAAAAGAGCTTCAGTCATTTCTGGGTCTTTTAAACTTTTATGAGAGGTTCCTGCAGGATAAAGCTTCTGTATAGAACCCCTGCACTGCTTATTTGATTATGTGACCCCTTGGAAATGGACTCATGAACATAGTGAGACATTTCACAATGCAAAAGAACTGTTGCAGTCGGATGTGGTGCTGACAAACTATAATCCACAAAAGCATCTCATCCTCACCTGTGATGCTTCTGAATATGGAGTGGGTGCAGTTTTGGCCCATGTAATGGAAGATGGGTGTAAATCACCTATTGTGTTCGGATTGTGAACTTTGCATAAGAAGGAAAGAAACCACACACCTCTGGATAAAGAAGCACTAGCTATTATGTGTGGAGTCACGAATTTCTGCCAGTATGTGACAACAAGACCATTAACTATTGTGAGTGGTCATAAGCCCTTACTGTGCTTATTGAATCACACTCAGTAAACTCCAGGTATATTGTCTTCCCAGCTGTTGCGTTGGAGCTTGTGGCTAGCCATGTATGACTACTAGCTAGTTCACTAGGTAGGAACCAAAATTGGTAATGCTAATGCATGAAGCCGGTTGCCTATACAGTCAGAATCATTTAAAATTCCAGTAGTAGGTGATGTGTTGATGCTGGAAGAAATGTCAGACTTGTCAGTAGGAGCAGAAAAAATAGCACAAGATAAAGAAGAGGATCCGACACTGGCTCAAGTTAAACGAAACACTTGTATGGGTTGGCCACAGAGAGATGTCTAAGATGATCTTCGTCTATATGTTAAGTGTAAAAAAATTCAATTGATTGTCTACAAGGGTTGAATCTTGTGGTGGAATTGTGTGATCATTCCATTATCTTTAAGAACACAATTGTTACAGGTACTACATGCAGTACATGATGGAGTTGTCAGGTCCAAGGCGTTAGCTCGCAGCTATGTGTGGTAGCCTAAAATGGACACTGACATCGAAGCAATGGTTGAACAATGTGTGGGATGTCAGCAGCATTGAACAAACCCCCCAAAAGTGAAATAAGTTGCTCGGATTTCAGAAACAAAACATTGGCAAAGAATAAACATAGATTTTTTGGCCCATTTCAAGGTAAAGTGTTCCTGATAGTTGTTGATGCACATTACAGGTGGCAAGAAGTCAGGAAGTGCAGTCTATGACCTCTGCATCAGTCATCAGAGAATTTAGAGACATATTTAGTTTGCATGGCCTACCACACAGTATAGTAAGCGACAATAGAACAGTGTTTGTGTCTGAGGAAATGAAAACATTTCTAGCAAAGAATGGGATCTGACTAATACGAACAACGCATTTTCACCCATCTACAAACGGCCAGGCTAAAAGAATGGTACAAACCATTAAAGGAAAACTGAAGAAACTGTCGAGTGGTGATTGGTAAACAAGATTGGACTCGTATGCTGTTTGCTTTGCGGAAAACATCCTGTACATTGACCAACAAGGCACCATCTATACTGCTGATGGGTAGGTCACTGGGTAAAAAATTTGAACAGATACATCCTAAGGCTTTTGAGAATCTTCAAACTTTGAACAACCCTGAAACAGTGAGAAGTTTTGCTATTGGAGATCCAGTGCTGTGCAGGAATCACTGTGGGGCTACAAAATGGCTGTTGGGATTGGTCACAGTAAAGGAAGGGCCCTTGACATATGTAGTGTCAAGAAGCGGCAGGCAATCACATAGGCATCACACTGATCAGTTACTCCGAAGAGCATGGCCATAAGTTGTGGAGCAGATTCTAATAGTGTTGCAGTCAATTCGGTTGGCCAGAGACAAAGGAATAACAGAATGCAAGCAGTTCGTAAGGATGTGGTAGTGGTACTTTGGAAGCCTGGTTGTTCAGCTAAAAAGAAAAGTCCAAGATCACCACCCAGAGAACAAACACCACCTCCTCCTCAGGCACAAGACTGGGAACCTTTCAGAGGTTTTGGAGAATGTCCTTCAGCACTATCATCGCGAGGTTTGGAAGAATCCGAAGACATGTTCGCATACAGGATGGGAAATGACTGTCATCATTGATAAGATAACGAGACACTTAGAACTTCAAAGAGAGTAACACGATTACCAAACAAACTAAAAGATTTTGTAGTATACTAAGTTAAGGGGAAATATATGTTATGTATTTAGTTTAAAATAGTTTTTGTGGCAAGGTTGGCCCATTGTATTTGTCTGTGCCTTGATATTTTTTCTACTAATTTCTTCCATGGACGTCTCTGTGTTATCTATGCATTAATACATTCGACATCGGCTGGTTTTGGCTTATTTTTCTTTGTGTTTATGAAGTAATCTTTCTTGTCCATTCTTGTGGTTTCTCTATGGAAAAGAGTGAAAAACAGCAATGACATGTCAATTTAAATGCATTAAATCAACTGAAATCGATAATGCGGAACTGCAGCCATGTTTTGTGAGTGAGATCTACAATGTTTGAGAGTTATGCCTTTAACAAATAAAGTTATAGCAGAAAATAATAGTAAACCAAACAGTCTGCAGAGTCTGGAATAACCAAAACAAGTGTATGCCATGAGTGTTGGTCGCTCGTCCCGGATGCTATCAAGAGGCACGATTTGCCGATAACCTACATTGGATGCAACTGAAAGAAAAATACAAAATGTAGGAAGTGTCGATAGTCCCACCAAAAAATAGCAATTCATTCTGTGGTAAGAGAATGTAAAACGTTTGGTGAGCTCAGACCTTTCGCATCTGTGCGTCATTTGAGACAAAGGACAAGAGAATCGAAATACAAAGATGGATATGTTCATTAAATTATTCTTGCATTGGGAAAGAATTATTTATAATATTTTTTTTCTAAATGGACAAATGCTATTGATGGTTTCTCACTGCATGTCACAGAGAAAACGCAAGACTGGACCAGAAGTATGAATACACGAACACTACCCCCCCCCCCCCCCCCCAAATCAGCAGATTTAAAATGTATGAATGCATAGACAGCACAGGGGAATATAGTGCGCTGACAACATTGAGACAGTTGTAAAAAAAAACAGACAATACAAACGACAACCTAGGACAACACAGTGACCAAACAGGTGGACCCAATGATTATGCAAAAACAGATACTGTCTGTATGCAAGTGATGTTTGTTTGGACAGTCTGTTTGTGCCTGATGACGGTAAAATACGACAGTTCCCGAAACATCGCATTCAACGAAAAGGACGCACATTGGACACATATTCAACGAAAAGGACTTGGATACTCAGTTATACACACCTTCGCCTTAATGGATAAGCATTATGTTTCAGTAAGTCACGAAAAAAAAAATAGAATACCGGTACTGATTTGTTTTGCCGTCGTCATTGTGTTGTTCAGAATATCTGTTTAGTTTCATTGCTGGTTCGCCTGTGCGTTACTGGTTGTCTAGATTATTTGTTTTTGTATCATCGTTGAGTC
Organism: Bacillus rossius redtenbacheri; assembly: GCF_032445375.1. Taxonomy (NCBI): domain Eukaryota; kingdom Metazoa; phylum Arthropoda; class Insecta; order Phasmatodea; family Bacillidae; genus Bacillus; species Bacillus rossius. The sequence goes on from NC_086330.1 coordinate 249,138,483, forward strand.
CGTCTGTTTTGTCGCTGTGTTGTCAAGGTTCTTGTTTGTCTGTATTTTCTATTTTTGTTAAATTTGTCTCATCGTTGTTAGCCCAGTGTGTTCGTCTGTGCCTTGATATTTTATATACTAATTTCTTTCACGGATTTCTCTGTACTGTCTATGCATTCATACGTTAGACATCGGCTGATTTTGGCTTAATTTTCTTTGTGTTTATGAAGCCATCTTTCTTGTCCATTATTGTGGTTTCTCTCAAACATACAGTGAAAAACAGCATTTATGTATGTCAATTAAAATGCTTTAAATCAACTGTAATCGATAGTGCGTAAATTTTTTATATATGAATCATAACGTAAAATGAATTAGACTGCATGAGAAGCTACACTTTTCTTATTAATAATTCTCTCGCAGGAAACTTTTGGTGACATTCTCTTAGCAGGGATTCTTGAGATTTGGCTTGACCCTAACCTCGTATTTCAGTCAAAAACCACCATAGTTTGATAACTGGTTATGTTGGCTGCAATTTATGTCGTTGGCATTGCCTCCAAACCTTATGCCGCTATGCACAATTATGGGATTTATTAACAGCGTTACTTGCGGCCTTTTTATAATCTAGTTAGATCTTTTTCCAAAACAAGTGCTTGCAGGATCTCGTTAAGACTGGCAGCGCCTATAAGATTCTTCATTTCAGGAGGATAAATGGAGCCTGTATTTTGGGCAGTTGTATTTAAAATGGCTAGCATCCTCAGAAAGGGAAATGGGACAGAATCCTGCGAACCTGCAGTTATTTGACAAATAAGCAAGGAAGTGCTAACGACGACGTTAAGCGCCCTATGGCCTCACGCGAAGAAAGTTACGTATCGAACATTCTTAGTAATGTGTGAAACTACATGACCTCAAGGGGTGATGCTATCATTTAATTGCTTAAAAATTATGATGTTGATACTATGCATATCTGTTTAACGGTTTTAAGATTTGAACCCTCAATATTCAAGACAAATCAATCTACAGAAATCTTATAAATAGTGAATTCTCTCTCCAAAGAAAACATAATTTATAGAGAAACCACGATGAAAGTACTTGATTTCATCATTTCCATTTTATAAGATGCTGTTCATGAACAGGTTCACTTAGAAACACAGAGAAAATATTAAATCGCACATGTTTTTCTTAAGGTCTCTATTTGACGGTTAAAGTAAGTGGTGCCTCAAGGAATACTGATGTCAAGTTTTTCCTGACTTTATGGAAGAACTACAAACTCGTTAATTGGGATCAGCGAACATGAGTTCAATCTGTGGACTCGTGCGTTCAATTCCTACTTCGGCCAAAAGTGTTTGAGTTAGTTTGTTTGTAAAACCGCCCTCAACAAGCTTACCAGTATAAGAGTAACATTTATATACAGTAAAATATAAAATAATTAGTGAATAATGACCGTGCAAGCAAAGACGAGTTCATGCGGGGAAGGGGACGATATTTAGCATGCGACCTGTAGCATGACTCGTTTCTTTCCGAGAATCGCGTTGGTATTCGGTAGTTTTGGGTCCGCAATAGTTTTACATTCTTGTAGTCTAAGGCCTTTCTGTGCATAGTTGCGTGCTTGTTTCCGCCTACTCATTGAACGTGGTGCGTTATTTTCAAATTTTTAATACTAATTACTGATGGATTCCGGGTGTAATGTGTTCAGGCTGGGCTTTAAAAAAAAAAAATTCATGCGTGAACAAGTTGAAGAGACATGAATGAAAAAACAAAATGAAGGCTATTGTATTGCTCCTACCTCGTAACAACTTACTTCTCCCGGGAACTAAGCCTGCTTGAGGGCTTGGCAAGCCTTGAGCTGACGGAGCGGAGAACTGCTAACACGGATGAGTTTAGTGTGACTTCGTGTCACACGCAGTGTTCCTGAAGGATGTAGAAGCTTTGCATGGTCAGGGACCAGCTGTTGATCCTAGTCACTCACTTCACTCCTCTATGTGCCTGACAGGTAGGCAAGTTAGCGATCTTTTATGTCCAAGGGGTCTGCCTACATATGATGCTCGAATTTCGTCGCAGTGTGTTTAAAATACAGTGTCTTCAAACCAACTCCAAGAAAATCTTCCAACAAGTTTTCGTTAAAAAGTGAAACTTACTTGACGCGAGGTCCAAACACAACTTTCATAGCGTTTTCAACATTTAAAGCATTACTGCGCAACCCTTGACGTCATCATTTAACGCTGAGCTTCGTTCCGAGGACGTGCTATCCAAGTCGGTGAAGCAGAGACGTCCTTTCCAGAGAGGCAGTTGCAGTGTCGACCTTTTGACTCAGGCATCGGCGAATGAGTAGCGTTTAAAGAGTTCCCAACTGCCTAGCACACGATTTATGCCATGCTGCGAATAGTGAATCCATTATCTTTCTTCTTCGTCTAGCTTTTGGAGTTCATAGAGTCTTCTTTCGTTGTGCTTCTTAATAGTCACAAATAAAATCTTTAATACTATAAAAAGAAAATAATAATTATTTGACATATTTTTAATTATTTCAAAATATTAATGCGTCTCTTTAAACTATTACGTAATACAAAATAATTTTACACGAATTTGCAAAGGCGCATATTTTTATTTCGTTATTATATTATATTTGGATAAAGTCTTCACTTTACTAAACCATTATACAAAAATAAACTTAAGAAGGGTAAACTTATCAATGTCATCATAAATGAAAAAAACAACCCTTATTTTAGTTCACATAATTTACAGGTGTGTTTTACAAATGAGTGCAGTGTGAAATTATTGGAAACTCGAGTGCATTGTGTACTATGTAAAACATTAAAAATCATTTTAGGACCTCTATGCACCAGAAAAACTTAAATAATCACTAACAGGCTTGTCGATTCAGTTGCCCGTCACAATATGATCATTAAGTTCTCATGCTCAGAGAAATGAGGGAAGAGCCAGCAGTATCCATGTCTGTATGAAAATTATTTTCATAGCTAAATCAACAAACTGAGGAAAAACTACAGGACTCAGTTTAGAAAATATCACGTCTGTTTTGTGTCGTTTATGGTACCAAATAAAAATGACTTTTTATAAAAATTACTTAAGGATATCCAAAGAATAATGTATTTTTTATTTTTGTTGTAAGGTCGATGACCATTTGAACAAACCTATGTAAGGTAAAGATTTTCCATTTCTTTTTCATAATATAATTAACTGATTCTGTCTCACTTCAATGAAAGGGCAGTGCTTTTTGTTTTAACAAACCTAAGTAGGACACATAAATTTACCTATATGGTAAAATATTTTGAAAAATTGTAGCCTTAGTTTGCAAAAATTAGTTTTCTTGCAACATAATGCTTCCCCGAAATTTGATGGCCAAAGTCTTGAGATGTAAATAGAGATAGGAGTGGCATACAAGCCATTATTTGCGAGAAAATGAGCGTCAAAAATCACGTACAATAACTATCGGGCAGAAAATGCTGTTTGAATGAGCATTTATCGAAAACTTGTATCACAGGAAATTTTAATAGGCTGGTAGAGAGTATGCGAAGTCAGCAGAGTACAGATAAATAAAATCTGTGTATACATGATTGATGAAATTGCCAATCTTTTGCATTATTTATGTATATACATATATGTTCCGGCTGACAACTAAATATACCCATTTTGCTCTTTGAATGTTTAATTTTGTTATTTTATTATTATTATTATTTTCAGGCAGCAGTTTAAACGGTCGATAAATCTGTGTCACGTTATCAGATTGTGGCGTGGCTCTCCAGCATGTATTCAGTTGACGGTCCAACTCTGTATCCTCAGAGCTGCTATGCGCACAGTCTCTAGGCGTGTCACTTGTGGGTTTGATAGCAGTGTTTCGTCAATCCCTGAAACCTCCATGAAATACGCAGTGATTGAAGTTAATGGAAAATTTTATATTTCTTATTTAGGTATAAACAATTAACTATCGTAACAGAGGAACGCACACTGAACAAATAAACCATACGGAGTCAGCACTATAAAACTCGTTGCTAATGATAAAGCTTTTTACGGTAAATTGTTTTTAACAAACGCAAATTATATGATTAACTTGCCAATGTGTCCATAACATTCATGTGTGGTAAACGTGAAAACATTCGATATGCTCATTTAACAAGTTTCCGGTCTAAATGTGTACTTCATCCCTCCCAGCAGTCGCTTGACCCTGGATTGACAATACAGCTAAGCCAGACGAGCGGGCGAAAGAACAGAGGTGACTCGCGAACTGAGAGCTACAAGGGACCTGTTGCCGCTAGCTGCATCGTGAATCCAGGGCGCAGCGCGGGCGGCGAGACCAACCTCTGCCATTTTGCTTTTGGCGTACTCGATACGAATGGCGCCGCGGTCTGAGGAGAGCAGGAAGGAGCCTTGCAGGGTGCTCATGGCTTGGGCGGCAAACCTCACATCGTGGTACTCGATGAAAGCCACCGGGGACCCACCTTTCCCGTGCATGCGAAGGCGGCAGAAGCCAGGGAAACTGTGCACACACAGAGAGAAAAAGACCAACAATGTGCATGTTAACAGAAAATTAAAGAGGGGTGATTGTACAGGGCACGTGGCGACAGGGGGATCACAACCCAAAGGAAATCTCCAAACTACTGGTTAGTGAATATCCATGTTAATATCTCAGCCAATTAAAGTGCGCTGCTTAACTTTTGAGGAAGTGCTCAGAATTACAGGAAAGTTAGCACACCCACGGATTCTCATGAACACAAAAGTGTGCACTCAAACTAGGATATAAATAAAAAATCTGAAAAAACCTATGTTCGGATTTTCAAATAGACACCTCCTATAGTGGGTCTATAAAAAAATTGCTTTCATTGCTAGCATGACCAAGTTTTTAACTGTTCAGAATTATGATTGACTGGTGATTCAAGTAATCGTGTTTTAAAATTTTGCTGATACATAAAACTTTTCAAAAAATTACAGATTTGACTAACATCTAGCATTTATTTGCCTGTCATAATATGGTTTAAAATAAAACAAAATAATGATGAAAATACATAACAACCAAAATTTATTTATGTCCTGAATCACGATTGCAAATCTCCACTGGTAGACAGATTGCTTTGTTAACTGCGCCTGGCATTTAACCATACTCTCCGGATTTACTAAATAACTTATTTCTACCCTTTAAGTAGGTATACAGAATATTAATCAGGTGTGTCAATGCAATTCATTTACATACTCTCCTCAAAAGTCAAAAGCAGCATATGAAAAAGGGCAACGTTACTTATAAGCTTGGCATTAGTATATTTCCATTACCTGCTAGTGCTGTGCAGGGGCTAAAAGAAGGGCAGGTAGGAAGTTTATGTTCTCACTTAGTTCACAGCAATTAAACTATTTGTTTATAAGGTTTCAAAAGGATACATTTTTTAATGATACAAATACTAAGCAAAAATATGTGATAATAGCACATGACAATAATTTTGTAGGTAATCTAGGTTATGTTAAAGTGAGAACATAAACAAATTACATAGCAGCACACTGACATTCAATACATACAACTACGATGGGGGATTTTGGTAGATATTGTCCAAGCTATTTGCAGGTTATACAGTGCATGGATGTTTACGGCATACAAACCAACCAGGACAAGTGAGGGAGAGGCGACGGGGGTAGCAGCTTTCTCACGTCTCCTCTCATTGGCTGAGCCCAGGGAAACGCTCACAAAGCTGGCATCAGTCGCCACGAGTCCAGCCACATTTCACACAGCAGTGGCGATACTTATTTCCAGCCACTTACGAGAAGCTGCGCGCCAGATATTTACAATCTTTGACAAGACGAGGAACACTTCTTTCTGCAGCTGCCTTGCATGAAGTAAACTTAAATTTACCTGCGATGAAAACTAAATGGACATAAAATAATAATATCCATAATTTATAATGCCATTAAGTCAGCTTCATGTAGCTTATTTTATAATAATAAAAAGGAGTAGGTATTGTTGACGTGCTAAGATTTAAATGCCTGTAAGTTTTCTCTTATATCAATTCTAAAGAAGGAAAGCATTTAAATTTAAATGAATACTGAAAATAAGACATATATTTACATATTAATTTATCCAAGTGTATTCTAAGTTATGTCATGTTATTTTATTTAAAGGTTAACGATGCAGTCATGAAATAATTACAATATCTTTATGTTTTTACTAAACATAAGATATTGATAAAAAAACACTTATAAATCATATTATGTAAAACGAAAAAAAAATCCTTGCTTATCTGTAAAAAACCGAAGTTCATACATTATTATTGATTCTGGTTATAAATATTTTCTTTTCAACTTGCACGTAAAAATAAATTAATAATAGTAAGTTAAATATTTTCCCCCTAAACACAATTACCAATTGTGTGTATTTTATATGTATGATTTTTTTTTAAATTAATGGCCAGAAGTAGTATTATCACATGTACCTTCAATATTCTGCAGAAGTAATATTCACAAAGTGAAAGTATCTGAGAATATTATTTTGGCGAAACATTATTATTTTTCACTTCATACTTACAGAGAGTTGCATTGTTTCCATCAAAAAACTTTATTATTATTAAGAAAAATATACCGTTCTTAATCAAGCATACTGTCAATATACCGTTTTTAATCTAAGCATTTAAAACACCCACAGCTAAAGATGAAAACTTTATATGTAATGCCTTTACACATTTCAAAATATAGATTAGAGATATGATTAAAGTAGTTTTTATCAAAACTTAATAATAATATACTTACCAGCAAAACAATTTATAAAGCATAACATTTTGTTACTCTAGAGTGAAGTTGCTATTATGATATTAGTTACTAAAATATAATAATCAACCAGGATATGTTTTCTCATTGGTTATTAGTAAAAAATTTATTCATCGGAGTTTCAAAATATATTTGATATCAAAAAAATTAAGTGATAAACAAAAATGTAAAAATAACACGAAGAAGTAATATAACTAAATGAGAAAATATTTATTTATTATATCTAGTCTTGAATAATCAGTTAGTAATAGTTATTTACAGAACCGAATATATAGTATATTGTGTCATCGTGAGAACTATCCAGACTACTTAATTTTTCTTTAAATGATTCATCCAATGGGAAATCATGATTTAATAAAATTTCTTGGACATACGGCATTGCACTGTTTTCCATGGAAAAAATTCAAATTAAGAAATAATAATTCAAACATAAACCCACAGAGAAGAAACCTAAATCAGCTACGTCAAACAGATAAACCCAACGATGTACCTAAAAAGGTATAATGGAAAACACAGCGACGACAGCACAGACGAACATTCAAACCTAGATATCAGACAGCTCAATCATTCCGTGGAAGTAATTTAGTCATGAAAAACATAATAACAGCACAGACGAACACATCAGGTTCTCACTGTCGCAAGACAAGGAGGGCTTCTATAGACATCAAGGAGAACGAAGTTAGTATTGCATGATAGTGTATCTCAGTTGTTTTTAAGGCATAGTAATCGACTCAGTAGTATATCCTATTTCGTTTGAATTTCACACGATAAAACATATAGTAGGTCTGATTTGGTAACATGAATTCATCAATCAAACAAAATTCTGAATTCAATTGCATGCCTCGTCAGTAGTTATAAAATACCAGTTCCGGAAACTGGAGCTGGGTGCTGGTGGGCTGCATTCTAACATCATGTCTGCAATATTGGATGACCTTGACCTTTGACCTTGATCACGACCCCGGGGGCCATCTTTAATCCACCATCTTGGGTTCAGCCATTTTTATAGACTTACCCACCATTTAGAATTATGATATTCCCATCGAAATTTTTGCTATGGCCACCATCTGGAATATCCATAATTATTATCAGGAAATATAGGGAAAAATTTTAAAATTTATTAAAAAAATATTATTTTAATAAAAATTTAATTAAAAGCGCATTTATGTCATGGAGTCCTCGGTTCGAACCCAATAAGGGTAAAAAATAGCAATGAATACTTCCTCCACGGAAGTCACTGGCAGACTGACCTCCCACCACTATTGCCAAGGTATATACATCGCTAGCTAGTATGACGTCACAACCGCAATATTGTTTTCGTCTGCTGAAGGCTCCTATCTTATTTTCGTCTGCTAGAGTGTGCTACCGCCATGTTAGTTTAATTGTTATCCACTAGAGTGCAGTAATAATTTATTTATATGGCGCCCACGATCTTGACGTCACATCCGCCATATTGAAAATCCTTAGCTATTTAGCTATAAATGAGGTAAAAATTCCAAAATGTATAAAAAATCTACAATCAATATTCTGATTGATTGGATTGATTCCTGGTCATGGTTAGATTCTTTATTGATGCAAAAAATTTAAGTTTACATAAAAAATATTAATTTCAATAAATATGGTGTAAAGTCCTAAAAGAGGCTTAAATTCCTCTACTACCAGTCTCCAGTAAGCTGTTTATGACATGAAGAAAAAATTCCCAAAATCATCAAAAAAATCATTCATAATTTACTGATTAAATCGACAAATTTCTATCCTCGCTTCGAACCATGGTCAATGCAAAAAAAAAAAATATTTAATTCAAAAAGCCATAAAAGTGACAGGTATAGTATCAAAATTAATTTTTTTACATAAATTCCATACTATTACAAAAAAAAAAGGCAAATTACTAAAGTCTTTAGCGTTTCTCGATTTCTGCATTGGCTACCCACGAATTAAAGCGAGATGGGAAACCCCACCATTTGATGTAGGTTCAGCCATTTCTTCGTTTGAGAATGTTCTTCACTATATATGTATCGGGATATATTGTAGGCTGAATCTCCTCGGCAAAGAAGCCGGCATGGCTTGTGGTTCTAATCTTCGAGGTAGTAGGTCATAGGCTCCGATTCACGAACATGTGTCACACGGAAAATATAGGGACTCCAATTTACAGTGAAACCTTTCTTGAAGATGCCTTTCTGCTTGGAGATTCGCACAATGTCATCGACATTAGCTATACGCTTTCGTGGATCTTTCGTCTTTGTGCTGGAAAACACTGTTCGAAGCATGTGATTATCCTTTACGTCTTTAGGCTTCATTTATATGTTAGAATACACCGTGAAATCGTATTCGCTTACTAATTTCAGCAAGATATCAAGCCCCTTGTAATTTCCATTAGCCGTGAACTGTGTCTTGGTGCGCAAAGTTTTGTTAAACCTTTCGACAATGGAGGCTTTAACATTATTAACTGTAGAGTAGTGTTTAATACCAAACTTCTTCATGAAAGCTTTGATGGTCGCAGTGTAGAATTCTTTACTGAGATCAGTTTGCGGGTGTGGGGTACATGTCCATCAAGCAAAATGTCTCTCATAGCCTTGGTTATGTCGGTTGGCTTTTTTGATTTCACAGGTCTAGCCCAAGAAAACATGCCATAAATTGATGACCATCAACATATACTTGTAACCTTTATTCATTTGGGAATATTGTATCATATCAACAAGGTCCGCGTGGAATAAATCATCAAATCCATACACTACAACTTTACGACGAAGTTATTTCCATTTTGCAGGAGCATAAAGTTCACGAGCGATTCCAGTTAGATTCATTTTATGTAGCCAACTTTCCTTACTTCTTAGATTATGGAGACTATTTCGTTGATGAGCGAAAAATTTAGTCTTAACCTGTCGACAATTCGTTAGGGTTGTTCCAATACACATAGTCAAAGTTCTGAACACTTTATAGCTTTTTTAAACCTTCACCATGTACTGCTATTTCACTGAAGAGATTAGCGAAAATGTCAATTTTTTCATGATCTTCGTCTTCGTATATGCCACATTCCGGATCGTTATAGCAAAAAGGTGAATTGGTTAGCTCTAGCAGTTTTTTATACTCCTGTAAATCTTGTGAGAATAGCCTTTAGGTTCCCTGCAAAACAGCGATTCGTAAAGATCCAAAGTCCCATGTGTTTTGAACTCTTCTATGCATACAATATTTCCTATTTCTTAAAATATTTCTTCAGCTCCGAGGAACCACTTATTATGTTTTCTGTACACTCCATAGGTCATGTCAGTATTCTGACTCATGTAAAATCTCAGGTATGGCTGGATCATTGCATTAACTTGGTGTCCTCGTTTTCGTAATTTGTTCTTGTGCATAGCCTCTGTACTCGTAAATTCCTCTTCTTCTCGATCAGGTTAATATTTCCTCTTATTTACAGGTTGCATCTCATCAAAAACTTCTATCTTCACCGTGATGGGTGGCTCTTCCTTATTTTTAAATTCGTCGAGACGAGTGATTAGTTTAAATATCTCTTCATTTTACATTTCATGTGCAAGTCTGGCTCTTCTAGCAAGTAGATATTTTTCACGAACAGACTGTGGTGCAGGTGGTTGTAGCGCTCTTCCTCGTGGCTCTTACTTCGATTCCCGGCGGGTTACTAAGGGCCGCTCTACTTCGAGCCTCAGCCACCCTTCATCGCGGTGCCGTACGAAAACATGGCTGCAATCACGTCCTTCAGGTAACGCGTGAACCAGTGGAGCTCATCTGAGACGCGTGTGTGTTCCAGGGGTTTTAACAATCCTGCGCCAACGGACAATTCTGCACACTGGTAATTTATGTACACGCTAGCTTTGCAAAGTAAAACCTTAAATAATGAATAGTAAAGACGAGTCTGAGAACTCCTGAGATACCGACACTGAAAGCATCGTTGTTCACCTGGTGCAGACGGTAAAAGTAGAAATATGCGTGGCTTACTTGATAGGAAGCAGTGAAATATTGCTACCAATTCAACTGAAAAATATGCACGTGTGTCATTGTGCAGTTTTCAGGTTTCAAAACTGTGAAATTCCCACAACTGCTCGTTGTCTTCCTTTGATGGAACCAGGAAGCCACGGAAAAGTTCCAAAAAGTTGAAATCTCTTATTTCAAACGTTAAAAAAATTCAAAATATTGACACAACTTCAAAGTCAGTACAGAAGTTTCTATGGAAACTCAATGCTTCTAAACGGTAGGGAATATCAAATGACTAACTCCGCCCTTATTTGGCTTCGTTTAGAACTAATTATACAACTGGGAAGTTGAAATACGGCGTAGTTTCTATGAATATTATTTGAAATTATGTAGATCTCTTCGTTCTTTGAGTTAAATTCTTCGTTGGAAAGTACGTTGAAATTTCCTGTAATTTCTAACAGCCCAGTCTTCAAACTCACGGGGTTTACCTCATGTTGATGATATATACAATTATGCTTCTTTGACTTTAAAGCTACGGCCACACAGAGCGCTATGCTCGCTATGTTCGCGATGTTCGCTACGCGAACACAATATAGCCAGCTGCATCTCAGGTGCCACTGGCCACACATAACTGTGTTCGCTATGTTTGCTATGTGCGCTATGTTGGCGACGTCACCAGGTGTTTGGTTCTTGGCTATTTTTCTAAAACGTCGCTGACTTGGCGCATGCGCAGATAAACAAAAACATCTGTTTTCGCGTGGAACTGTGCTGTAGGTACCCACTTCAGTGTTTACATTATTAGTATAATGTCAACGGAAAATTTTATTGAAGAAGTAAGAAAATATCCATGTTTATGGAATAAATGAATAGAAGATTATAGAAAGCAGGACATTCGTGATAGTGCCTGGGATTTGATTTCCAAAGAGGTTAATAAACCAGGATAGGTGTAATTGCAATTTATTAGTTATCCAGTTAATGATCAAATTAAATTTCTGCTCCAAAGCTTTTCCTGTAATTTAAATTCTCCTTCTCAATTTTATTCTTGATTAGCATTAATATGCTTTCAAACTGAGTTGTATTTATTCTAAAGTATTCAATAAATTTGGCCTCGTCCGCACACAACTGTTTCATTAAATGATGAAATTCACCAAATTCATTTCTTTTGAGATTCACTTCATGAACCCATTTCTTTTTTCGTTTACATACTGTGAGAGCCAACAGAATATCATCCTCGTCGGAATAAGCACTCGAATCCCACGGCATGCGCCTCGCCGACATCGCAAACTACACTATTCTGTGTGGCCACCTCGCGCAGCAAACATAGCGGACATAGCGAACATCGCGAACATAGCGAACAAAGCGTAGCTTTCTGTGTGGCCGAAGCTTTAGTCTTATCACCATTGATTTTACTTTAGAATATAAATACCAGCTTAGATTTAGTGTGAAATTTTACATATTCTCTTATGTTTTTCAATACTTATATTACAGGTATTACAATCAAATTTAATACGCTTTTGGCCGTTGAATATGCAAGTATAATTGCCAAATTAGCCCTAATAGTGTGAAAAAATACCATTTATATATAATATAAAACAAATACTAAACTACATCAAACTTTTTTTTCACATTTAATGGAAATCTGCAGTTTTCAAACATTGCAGGCCTATAAAGTTAGCAAAGTTCTTCTATTTTAATAGTTAGATTTTTTTATAGCTTCGTTAGTTATACCTTAGACTGAGTTGTAAATTTATATGTAGTGCTCATCTGTACATATTCGTTTATGAGTTTTGATACTTATTGAGCAGCTACAATCATCAAAATTGGCAAGCTATGGCTATTGTATGTGACAATGTGCTTGTCAAATTTAATGGCCCCATCTGTCCAATAAGTAAGTTGAAAGTTGAGTTTATTAATCAATAATCTACTAATACACATATGAAACAATGCGAGTGTTTGAATGCAATATCTCTTCGAATATATTCTCCCCTAAAGATATTTTGAAATCAATTAATCATTATGAATATTTAAAATAATTTATAACGAGACATTAGTTGTGTTATAAATAAATAAAAAAATTCGAACTATGTCATTTAGTCCAAATATACGTTGTCTTCTTACTATCATAAAAAATTACCTTAGATGACTTTAAAATCAAATCATTTGTTCTATGAAACCGTTAATACTTATTTCGTAAGAATAGTTATTATTTACGTAATTGTATTTCATTTAAGTACTATTTATGTTCCGAAATAGTTTTCTCAGTACCTGAAATACAATTTAATAATTAATTTACAGAAGTGAAAAACCCATTCCGATTTTACTTTATTTTCGTATTTTATAACTACCTTGGAAATTTAACTTAGTATCTGTAAATTGATTTTAAATCACATATATAGGTATTAGTATTTAATTCAATAAAAACTAATTCAGCGGTAAGTGACGAAAGCCTATTAAGTTAAATTTATTTCGACTGACAAGGGTACTTTAAATAAAAGATAAGAAATTTTCTGTCAAATAATTGTAAAGTTTTATAAATTATTTATATTATTATCTTATCTGCAAACTTAAAAATGTCTTGTGACAATTATTTTCATTAAAAAAGCACATTGTGTACTTCCATTTGCATACCTTTACGATCGTTCACTTTACTTCTACCGTAACATGCTGTCGCAAAAGATTGGAGGATCTTTCAAAGGTACGTTTTAATATGATTTATGGCTTCTGTGTTCTGGGTTTGACATTGTACCATAACCTGCTATGCGAGACAAGTCATATGCTGTACAACTGCATAAATGGCACAAACATACAAACAGTCATATTTTATAATTATTCAAATAGTTTTTTTACTTTATACTTATTACTGTCAAAACGGATCCACGTGTACTTTTAAATATAAAGGCAATCTTTATACTGACATTGACAGTAAAAATCATGTAGGAATCCGAGTTTATTGTGGTTCACTTGATTATATTGATCATATCAGCCGAACTACAGAAACATTTAAGGCCAGTTCCACCATTCTGCTCTTTGATCCAATGAATGATCCGCGGATCATTCCTCTGATAAGCGTTGCGACGGCAACACATACTGGGGCTACGTGATCATTCGCGTGAACCGAGGTTCATAACTCTTCATTCTGTGGCGACCGGCCGCAAGCAGCGTTGAAGAAATGTTAGGGGCGTTTTTATTAGTAGGCTAGACAGGTACGAAGTCGCTACATACGAATATCACATGGCGAGAAAATGGTTGATGCAGTAGCCACAATATAGCAGCACATTCGGGTGCTGCCTCAATTAAGTTGATCTTTAAAGACCATTGATAACACATACTGGTACTCAAACATTATTACAAAACCACGCAATATGATGAACTAATATGTTCTAAAAAAACATTTTACATGGAAAGTAATTATGACGAAATAAAAAGCCTTTTTAAAGCATTACTCTGTACTAAAGAGAATTAAAAAACACTTCAAATTGGGACATTTGAGAAGTGTCTATAACACTAGAAAAGCACCATTATTCTTGAATATAAAAGGTTGTAAATAATTATATAATATTTACCATTTATCGTTTTCTCCTATTTACGTCTAATTACAATATAACATACATAGAGTCCTTAATAATTCCCGACATATCTGCTCACGCTGTACCGATCGAAGATTCATTGTTTTGAACTACCAGGACTGTTCACCTCCAAGTTCCCAATGATCGTTGTAGAACTCAAAACACTATGGTGCAACACAAAAAGTGGTCAAACCATGGTTCAACCAGTTTGAGAAACGAGATCTCGCTTGAACTCTAATGGTGCAACTGGCCATCAGACACCACGACAGTTGTGCAGCCTCAGCTTTGGTGGCACCGTGGAGCCACGGCTGCGCGGAACAGTTGTTTGGGACACACTCTCTTGTTGCTCATAGGGGCAGAACAGCAGAACAGCAGAACAGCAGAACAGAGACAGCGGGTCCACATTCAGGGTCACGAGGGTCTACTGTAGAGCTGAGCAGTGTCACGAGTGTAGAGGGGTTGACTACTGTGCATCTCTGTGAGGTATGTGGCAACACATCAGTGCAAACTAGTTACGAGATTACAAAACAGTAGTCACAATGTATCCTACAATACATTTATACAGGTATACAGGAATACATATGGAGCATAACATATTCAAAATGAAACATTGCAAGATTTAACAAATATGATGAAAGATAAAAAGCTAGTTTACTGAAGAAGTGTGAACAGGTGAAACAACATATTAAAATAAATATTCAATGACATATTTCCACCTAGAACTCTTCAGTGACAACCACTGAGCGGGCATATGTTCCCATACCTCGCTGAGGTGGTTACAAGTCTCATCGTTGTTTAGTTGGAGGAGGGGAGACTGAAGGGGCTGCCCTGTCATCTCCATGTCTATACTGATGCTCTATTGTGTTTAGCACCACGTCCGATTCCTAGGCTGGGATCGCGATGCCTAAACGTAACCAGTAACAGTTTACTTGAACGTTTACTTGTTTATTTCGAGCGGTATATCGCGATACTTCATGCAAGCCAAGGAAGCGTTTCTAAGGAGGGAAATGTCTAGCGAAAAAATTAATTTGATTGTGTTTGTGCATTAATTAAACATGATGTTCATAGCTAGTGGGTTAACTAATGATGAAGAAAGTATTTTATTTGTTCCCGAATGAACATTTGGAATATTTGCTTCGTATTTTAGGTAGATTTCAAAGAAATACTACCTAGTGTAGCCGTTACCACGGTACGACTCCCGGAATTTGTTATATAGTTTTTTCATTGTCCATAGACCCCAAAACCGTCGTCAACTCAAAAGTTTATATATATATATATATATATATATATATATATATATATATATCACAATTTTGTGAACACGATAACTGCCGCAATTATTCACATATCACTTACATACTAATAAATCAACACCAGTAATGGAAAATCTTGGTCAAATTCGTTATTGGGCAATATCTGACTAAAGGGGTAGAAATGGATATTTTTTGAAAAACAAAAAAAAAAAAATCACTGTAACTCTCATACCACAATACTGAAAATATCACATCCGTGTGAAAGTATTGTAACTCGTAGGAGTAATACAAAAACTTTTATCTCAATAGGTTTTTGATACGACCAAAATAACTGCAATGGGTTGAAAATATAAGTGATGGAGGGGAAAAAAAAATCATAACTCCATTCGTAGGCACAACATCGAATTCGTGCGAATTTTTGTTAATATTATAATTTTGATCTAAAACTTTTGTTTGAAACAATTTTTTAACTGACGAACATTTGCTGCAAAAGTTTTTAAAAAAAGAGGAGTAAAATATAAAAAAAAAACCTTAGATTAAAATCCGTTTGAATCATTTGTAAATCTTATAATTTCTATCAAACACTTATGTCTGTAAAATTGTTTGATAAGATGAACCATTGTTTAAGGGGGTTAAAAAATAAAGGGTATAAATAAAAATCATACATTCCGTACCATGTACACTATTAATCTGTTCTAATTTATTGTAAAAACTTTAAATTATTATCTACAACATTTGTTTGAAATATTTTATTATGTGACCAACCATTACTGCAAGGGGTGGAATAAACAAGGGTTGAGTACAAAAAAAATCATAACTCCCTTCTTAGGGACACCATCAAATCCGTTCAAATTGTTTGTAAATCTAATGGTGGAAAAAGTGGGGTTAAAATAAGAAAGAAATTAATATTTTCCTAAGTAGGCATACCATAAAATCTGTTCACATTGTTTGTAAATCTAATAATTTTTATTAAAACTTTTGTCTGAAACAATTTTTCATAATACAGACCTTTACTGCAAGGGGTTGAAAAAACTCGGGGTTGAAATAAGAAAATAAATAAAGCTTCCCTACCATGTACTCTATCAAATTATTGTCTATTTTTGTTTAACTTTTTTAATATTGTTGAAAACTTTTGTCTAAAGTATATTTTATGAAACAAACATTACTGCAAGGGTTGGAAATAACAAGGGTAGAAAGACAAAAAAAAAATTACTTTTTTAAAAATAGATATAACTATCAAATCCATTATAATTTATTATAAAACTCCTAAATTTTTATCTAAAACCTTTGGCTGAAACAATTTTTGATGAAACGAACTATTACTGTAAAAAAAAAGGATTGAAATTAAAAAAAAAGTTTAAAATTCCTTAGTATCAAATTTGTTGGATTTTATTTTCAACCATCTTAATGTTACCTTAAACCTTTGTACAAAAAAATAACTTTTATACGACCATTATTATTGGAAGGGTTGAAAAATAGTGTTTGAATGTCCAAAATAATTTCATAACTACCATAGTAGGCATAATATGGAATTCGTTATGACATTCAGTTCTGGATGCATTTAAATAAAAACATTCAAAATAGTTTCGCTGCATGGAATATGAGAAAATGTTTAATCTATCTTTTTTGTATAATGGCGAACATATAGGTTGTTATGTACATTAGGTATTTAAAATATTCCAGGAGTTTATAGAAGTTTCCAAAACATTTCCAGAATAAATAGGTACTTCGAAATTTACCTTTGACTGTACCTTGTGCCGAAAGGGATTTGTTTTTGGAATCTTTGTCATGTTGTTAAAATGTTTATCAGTCGAAATAATTTCCGCATGCAACAAAAGCATAATTAGTCTAGTCAAGGTGTCTTCGAAAGTAATAGGAATATAACTTGGTAATCTCGTCGAATTAGAGCCTGAAATTGCTCTTTTAAACATGTAAACTTTAAAATCGGTGAGTTATAATTAACACAAACTTGATCAATTACCTCGTCACTATCTATATCACAAATTTTAGAAGACTCGGATAACACAAAATACAACTAATGGTTTGAGGAACAAAACCGCCAAAGTCAAAGATATCCGCATACACACAGCCAGGCGTTTCTTCTTCCTAGATGATTTGGTTAAAAATAACGCGGTTGGGAAAATTATTCTAAGTCCAATTTTCACCTCGGCGAAGGGCCGAGCCCCCTTCCCCCTGTATATTTGGAGGGGGGGGGGGGGGTTTCACAGAGCCCATGGACTCTTCGCACCCTGGTACGAGTTAGAATTACGGGCGAAACTTTCGTTCTTAAATAATGAGTCCATACAATCATTTCTGAATGTGAGGATTCATTAGATATTTCACGAATACCACTGAAGCGCGAGGAAGAACGATAAGTTTTGTAATAAAGATGTACAATCTTGTCCAGACCTCGAGAGGAAAGGCCATCCTGTGCTCTTTACTTACACTTTCAAATTTTTCAATATTTCGTAAACATACCTCAGTACAATAAGTGCAGTGGATGACAGGCCACACCCAGCAGAAGTCACGTGTGCAGTGAAATGCAACCACGCGCAAAACAGGCATGACTGCAGACTGTATTGCACATAGGAGGAAGGCACGACTGACATCAAAAACATCAAGAATGTAGCTATGCACTACCTGCACCAATAATACAAGTGACATTATTGTTAATTTAGCTCAACAATGACACTAATTACAACCTAACTCTGTAACAGTTTTGTTTTCCATGTTTGGGTTCAAATTCATAATAGGTCAGGAGCTGCATTTCCTTATCACCTATATTGTGGTTAGTGTAGCTCACTTGTCAGGAGCTGAAAGTGATTGGTTTTTATTATTTTTTACGAGTTCCTAAAAAATATCGAGTAAAGGCTAATAATTAATACTGTGAACTTGACTTTAAGCTTGATATTAGTATTGATACACGATATCTCCTTTAAATTTAATTAAATGCAACATCTTTTAACACGCTAGCCCCAATTTAAATCACGTCTTACATTATATCCACCCTTAAGCGAACACATTTCCTATAAATTACCTTAGACTATTAAATATCAACAGTAAGATATTTAGTCGCGTTCAGGCAGTTCTGAATGACTAACAGTGGCCTAATAAAAATATTCCTTCCGGACTGGGGACAAAAGGTGGAATTTTCAGTGTTTCAACTTTTTTATTTATGCATATTTAGGAAAATGACAATTAATCACAACATTGTTATCTCTACTCCATTGGCAAACTACATGGTATACGAATATATTTAAAATAAAATACAAGTCATTTATTGGTGTCACATAACACGAGAGCAAGTACACAGCAAAGAGGTTTACTCCAAGTGAACGTGAGAAGTGCCAGACATCCTGTAGTATACAGAAGTAGCGGCAGTCTGCGGGCATCTTGCTGGCTCGAGCGGCGTTCTCATTGGTCAGTGCGCACACAAGCAGGGGAACCAGCTGGGATGTTTCCTCATACAAGTCTGCTAATTATATATTTTTTCTAGTTTCTTCCAGTGCTTATTAAAGAAACGCTTAGCTTTTGTATTTCTTTCGAGTGTGTATTTTTCTGCCGTTTGGCGAAAAAATCGCTTTCCTTTGATAATGTGTCCGTGCGCTAATTATATGATCCAGTGCAATTGTTTGAAAAGTCAATACCTCGTGAACTGAGGTTCATGAACTCCGTGGTCGCTGAGGAGTCTCGCTGGTGTCACGGTAGGACATGACTTAAGTTTTTTATTTATTGGCTGAAACAATCATTTTTCGTATTGATATATTGAGTTCAGAAATGTTAAATTAAGAATTTCTTCGACTGCAATAGTATAAAAAATAGTTATTCTTATCTACATTTTGAAAACGTATTATTTTTTTTCTCTGTCCAAACCAAGGGGAAAAAATTATAAAGGATTCAAACTTGTTTTAACATCTGAAATGGCCTCGTTTCCTTCTAATTTACTCCCTTAATGCGCTGTATATAAATGTGTAATGCTTAAGGCCCTGTATATTGTCAAACGTTAGCATCCAACACCATCAAATAAAGTTAACATATACGTAATTTTGAAGGGTAATGACAAAACTAAAATCATCACTCCCACAGCCATTTTTGTTAGACAAATTGGATGACATGATTTTTCAAAACACATGTTGTATATAATACTGGCTTTACAATAAGTTTGATGTCAGACGGAATCAGCTAATCGAAACAGACCTAGCTATAACTGAATGATTTTGCGCTTCGTTTCAACGATCCTTTTAAAACGTGAAAGGCACATGTGCAATCAAAGAACTTAGGTATTATTTTAAAATAACTAAAATGATAGTAATATGAAATAATATTTATGTTATTAATCTGTAAACAAAAATTATGTTCATATAATAACCTTTAAAAATCACACAGTATTCCGTTTATTGTGACACATGTTCTAAGTGACATTAATTCACATAAGTTTTTAAAGTTAGGAAATACATGAAAATCGTATCAAGTCCAATTTTTCCATGCAGAAATGTATTTTTTATAATTATAAAAAAGTGTGTGATAGCATTAAAATCATGTTGTGGTTCCTTTACAATTCATACTGATGGCTATAATTGAAAGGCATAATTCCTCCAATAATACCCCTTAGACTTTGTTGTCAAATATGGTTTAAATCAAAAATATTAAAGTGTAACATAGCCTTTAAGCTTAAGTTTAACAATACCTCACCAAAACCTGGTTGCGGGAAACAAAAATATATTTTAGTGACCACCAACGTCAAAAATCACGTATTTTGTAACCAGTCTTTGAGGCATGGACTAGCTAAACTGACGCAACTTGGTGTACGCCAGGCGATGTTTAGTCAAATAAGCGCACTCATGCGCAGAATAAGTTATTTCTTGAAATCTGACCTCAAAGCATTAAATTTACCTTGAAGCCATCGTTAATTATTGCGCCGTGAACTATTTTTAATGCTGGGATTCTCCTGCGCCGCGCCGAAACAGCGAGTTTTGAGCTGTTACTAGTTAGAATCTTTAAACAAACAGCTCCATAGCAGTATTATCACATTTACCACTTCATGGCTAATCCACCAAGAACACATAACTTACTGGATCAGTAATTAAGTTAGACACTCACTACGAAAGTGTAGCAATATGTTTTCGACAAAACGAAAATAATAACTTTCTACCTCAAAACTTTGTAACTCTTTAGAACTATACATGTTTGGCCGTGCCAAGGTTTCTAAGGATGAGTAATGTGGAAATGTCTCTGCTAAAAAATTATTATTGTACTATAGTGGATGAAACAGGACAAAAATGTTATATTTATGAGGAAAGCTTAAGGCATTCGAAAATACGGCCAGACCTACCATACGTGAAGCTACCTCGCCTTTTTTGGACGGGAGAACCGGAGGCAGGCCGCAGTCCACGACAGGGAGGGCTCACAGTGCGAACAGTCAGGTAGATGCACGACAACACGACAACACGACTACAGGTGCTGAGTGCCCGTGTGTCGCCGAGTGGGGGTGAGGGGGTCACGCACACCAAGGGTCGTGCTACTTACGACTGGGCCCCACGACGGGCCGCCTCCCGTCAGAGCGCGGGGTGGTTGTTGCGGCGGAGTTGGGCGCCTCTAGAACAACACAGCACGTCACGGCGTCGAGCGCCATGTCTTCAACATGTGCTGTGCAGCTATCTCCAGTGAAAACTACAACTCATGAGATTAGCCTTGCTTCAGTCGTTCTCTCCTTCTGGCGCAAGGCTTCAACGACGGTTGACTACTTATTGTGCATACTCTGTTCTCCCTTGCGCGTACTGTCAACAGTAACGCAGCCATGCGCATTATGGCTTCAGCTACTGCCTTGATCAAGCGGGACTAACTCATTGTCGGAATAAAACATATGTTTTAATAACGTATTGTAAAAAGAGACCTGAGCGCCACAATTCTGAGTAGACTGCGTTTGTATTACTGAAGTATTTAGAGCCACATTTCTGTGTTTGAATGGTCCTGATTTGACTGATTCAAAATGGTTTAAACACAAGTTTCTTTATTTGATGTATTAAGGGACTCGAATCTGGATCATTTCAATATAGACCATTAGTAGCCATGTCGGTGAAGCAGCCTTCAGCACCGAGAAAGCCATCGAAATAACCAAACATTAGAGCATATCCAACAGGCAGAGTCATCATCACTAAAGAGACGATCGAATACTTAGCAAAGATTAGCTGCCACAACCCTGAAAACTTGACTAGTTTATGCAACGGGACACTTTTGAAGCCAACTATTGCCCCTTACACGGACAATGACCACAAAACCAGATACAGTTTTGGTTTGAATACTTACTTTTTAAGATAACTTAATAACCAACGTACAAATTTTTATACAGAAATTAATTCCTTTCCTATTGTTTATTTTTAATTTTTAAGTTGTACGTTAATGGTGTTTAACAACAAAACAAATAGGTGTAGTCAAAATACAATCGAGAAAAGTATTTAAGTAAATAAATGAATCCTTTTAAAAGAGTATCCAAAACCAACCAATTTAATTAATGTTCAAAACTATACTTATAAATACTTAAGCTTGATCAGACTATGAATCGTACACATATAACACTAATAAAGATTGGTACAAAGATATAATTTTTGTCTTCCCAATGGTTCTTGGAAAACATAATTTATAACTTTTCTCGCAACTTTTTGAATGACACTCAGGGACCTTTTTACAACAAACCATTTATTTAGTTTACATCAAATAAAACATTAATACGTATTGCACCTTCAATTGCAGAAAAAATGAATCTTTTAAGATATAATTGGAATCATTTCTATCTAATTAAAGATAAAAGTACATTACCATTGATTTAATTGAAAAACAAAAAAACTCAAAAGATTATCTTGACATAAGCAGATTTAGAGATAGTGTGTAGTCTGGATCAGAGTTGTCTATATGTATATATATATGTGTGTGTGTAGGTTTTTGCGTACTATATGAACCAGCTGAATAAGACTGCAGTGGTCAAATTTTTGACGTGCTTTCTCGTGAGAAATTTAGTGGGAAATGAGTTTTTAATCCTTGTATCCAGTGATCACCTCCAATGACATATTTGTCGAGACGTAAATAATGGTTTATTAATACGAACAATTCATGCTATTGTACATCAATATTTTACGATGGTAATGTTCAACAGTGAATGACGTCTATAGATGTAACGAATATTTGACTAAAGGTATTCGATGGTAGTACTATTGGATGATCATGTGCAGACTCGTGTGAGTCGATGTGCGGGCGAGTCGTGGTGGAGCACTCAGCAGACTGCTGGCAGGCACGCGGCTACACGTCTGTCGACCAATAGCAGAGCATCAGAAACACGTGGCAGACTCCCCCATCCCTCCCCTCAGCCGGGGGCTAATGATCGCAACCCCCTCGTACCAGCCGATATCCTCCGTTATTACGGTTCCGGATTACGCATCCACCGATTATGAGTCCACTCTAATCGGATTTATCTGTGTGTACTATCATGTTTATCTAAACTTATAATAAATATAAAACAGAGACGTAGATACTTAACTGTACTTGAATTGGTTTACTAAAAATGGTAGATTTGTTGATAAGAATTATTGACAAAAAATATGTGTCTGTCTAATCACCACGAAAAAAAAAACAGTTCAATGAATTTTAATGAGATTGGGTACAATTTTATACAGCCATTAAACTGTATTAACATTTTTTTTTAAATTTTCCTATATTTCACACTCAAAAGGGAGAAAACAATTATAGCCCCCAAAGCTAAATGAATGGAATCAAGCAGGTTGTATCTTATAAGGTGTGAAAATTAAACATTAAAATAATACTATGTAAGTTTTAACGATTTTCTGAAATTCCACCTTTATGTGGTGAAAACGGACTAGGCATTGTTAAGTAAAAAAAGTCTATCACCGAATATACTAAAAGGGAAGGTTAAGTAATTCATAGAGACCTGCAAAATTCACGGTTTCGATGGCCTTCAGGATAGACTGCACATACCCCTGTACACTCGGGCAAATAACGCAAGTTCATTGGCTGCCGACATGTAAGTCGTCTCAGCTGGTTTGTCTGTGATTTGATCCTTCTTTGGTTGAGGGTTTATAACTGGTTGAGATTCGTCCAGATGAACAGTAAGCCAATAGCAAAATTATCTAAGAGGTATATGTGTTTGAATTCTAGCCTATCACCGAATGAATCCGCGAATTTTGCAGGTCTCTAGTAATTAAGCATTAATTACATTAATGAGTTACATTATTGTGTCATTTAAATTTTTTAAAATTGAACCGTTAAATCATAAAAAGGGGGTAGGTATATTTTTATAACAATAAGTAATGTCTCAAAAGATAATCAAGCGGGATGTAAGATACATATAAGCATGGATATTTAATGTATAACATCTTTCCTCTCCTTGTCACAATATTTTTAAATTTCACCCTTATGGGATTCAAAAGGATATTGAGTATGGTGTTAATAAAAACCCCATATAGGCCTATCAAAATATCATCCAGATTTAGTTAAGGTGAACTTAAACTTATAACTTAAATTTACCATTTCCTCAAATTATACACCTCAGTGGGTGAAAATGGGGTGGATATGGTTTAGTAAAGAAAACATTCCATCATCGACTTAACGAAAAGAGCTGTTAAGAAACTGTGCATGAATTTCACACACAGATATGTATTTACGTATTGTGTCTTTTATATTTTTAATACGATTTTATAGTAAAAAAATCATAAATATGAGCTGACGAAGTAATAAGTTAAACATTGAATATATTTAAGTAATTATTGTACAATATCTAACAATTCCCTTTAATAGAATTACTTGCATTTTCAATTAAAAATCCTGCAGTTTTCACAAACGGTATAATTTTCAATTTCGTTTAATAAGTCACAAGGGCAAACATTGCAAGTGACAGTGATACATAATGGCACTGAATGATTTTCCCAAGCTAGCAAGGGTTGATTACTCAAAGTTGACACGACTGCTCTGAGCATAGCCAGTTGTTGCGAGGGATGCCATCAGTATAAGTGGCACAGAGCTACAGCCACCGACACGACATTAGAACTACTGCAGTGGACAGGTAAGTGTCGAACTTCTTAGTTTCAGAAGAACAGTACACAGTACCACAAAGGAAGGTAGAGTACTTAGATAGTTGGCACTTGTCCGGTAGCTCATTAAGGAAAAACAAGTAGATTCAGCACGTGACTATTAAGTAGAATTATGCCTCTCCCACTTGCAATTCAAATATTTTGATACGACTTACAAAAATATCCGTGCTCGTTTTTGGTCTGAATTGCATAGGACCTAGCTTCAGCTACTTGTTGAAGTCAACACTTATGAACTGGTGTGATAATTCTGATAGTTGCAATTGTGTCTCTTAAGCCCACCCCACTGATGCCCATTTTCTGATATACTTTCTGTTATAACCATGGGTATATAAGTTTGTATAGCAAAAGAGAAGAAAGCATTCGTTACTCCATACACACGATACACGATATCTAGAATGCTAACAGTGAACCAGCCAACGCAATTGCAGACCAAATCAAGCATATCGGGGTAAGATAAACATGTTGCCGTTCATTTAAACAAATACTGAAATATAGGCCTATAATATATCTGAAAAATGCAAATGTTTATTTTAAAAATACTGTAACCTGGTGAATGATTTTTTTATATTTTATTTACTACACTTCACTGGCAAGAAAATAAGAATATTAGGTAAGTATTTAAAATCAATAACAGATAAACTTTGTATTAACGAGAATTAATTTTTTGGAGGTTAATTTAAAAATATAGTAATATAATATTTAAAGAATACAAGGGAAATTGGGTTTGCTTTAGTGTAGTTTATTTATGAAATATTTATAATAAACATTTCAGCTATCTAATTCACAGTATTAATTGCGGTACTTTCATTTAATAGTTCAAAGTGCAACCAATTAAAATATGTTATGTATGTTACTTTATTACTACCTTATTATACTACTTACTTAAAAATATTGTAGATAATAGTTTTTTTATACCAACTGAGACAAAGAAACACGCACAATTCCCGTAATAAATTTAAATTATAAAATGAAGGAACCATCTCACATTTTCATTTAGACTAACAATTGTGTGTTTGTATAACGTGTTAGTTTATTAATTAATAATTTATGGGCATTCGTTTCCTAATGAACGTAGGTGGTTTTGATAAGAGATTTTTTGTTTAAATAACTTGTGAACAAATAATTGTATTTTAAGTAAAAATAAAGAATATAGATAGTATGTAATGTATTTCTTACGGGACTACGATTTGGTGGCTTACCAATCGGAAGATTCAGCCATGATCGAGCGTTTTGCCACACGTGGTTTATGATCAGGCCCTGGCGCCCTGACTCCACATCCACCATCTTGGAATGAACAATTTTTTTTTAAATATGTAAGTATTTAGCTAGAAATTCGGAAGAAAGTCAATGAAACATTAATTACTTTCCTTGTTGAAATAAGTATTGATTTGATTGATTTCTGTACTTTGTTCGATCCTTGCTCGATGGAAAAATTTTAATATCAGGTAAAAATATTTATTTACTAAAATATAGTACAAAAACCTATATATATATATATATATATATATATATATATATATATATATATATAAATCCCTTAACTACCAGTCAGAAAATGGGTCCTTTAATCAGGTGGAATATAAACAAAAAAAATCATTACTCGGTACTCGGTAGAATACTGTGCCTTAAAGAGCTGAGAAACATCATTATCATGCAAGACCTGGCTACTGACTGGGCGTACTTTGCCACCAACTGAACGTGTTAGCCTGACCAAACATGGCCACGCATTGAATGTGCCTGGCCACTGATTGGACGTGTGTGGTTAATTGACTGTCGCGTAGAACTGTCCTGAAAACACATGTCAAGGCATGCAAAGGACTTGCTTCGGCTTCTAAGAAGATTGTATGAATCGAGAAACGCTAGTAATTTGCTTGTGTTATTGTTCTGGTAGAAATTACATAATAATAATTTGTAATTTTGTTGTTTTATTGCTCGAATACGTCACTTTTGAGTCATTTTGATAATTTGTTTCCATCGAGAATGGATTAAAACAAACAAGCATATCGATAGAATAAATTATTATTTTAACAAAGGGCATTTTTTTTTAATGAAATTCGTAACTTTTCCCGAATTTGTAGGTTAATAATTTAGAATTTCCAAAATGGCATCGGTAGCTTAATGACGGTGGGTGGATGAGAAACTTAAGCAGTTTTTTTCGGATATTTTAGTCATATTTTATTAATGATTTTATTAATTAAGTTTTATAAAATAAAATTTTGCATTTTTTAAGGCTCTAACCAAGAACAGTAATCGATCGAATCGATTGGTGGCTGTTAAATGAGGAATATATGCCACTTTTTAAGATTTTTCACGAATATTTTAAAATAAGTATTTTTTACAAAACAATCAATTTTCAATCAAGCATGGGTCGAGTTAAGGACAAGAATCGATCGAACCAATTGCTGGCTGGTAGATGAGGAATTTATAATTTTTTAGGATTCTACAATATATATTTTATTAAATAAATAATTTTACCTGATATAACAATTTTTGCTTCGAGCAAGTATCAAACAAAGGACAGAAATTAATCGAACAAAAATTATTTTAATATTATAATTTTTTTCTGAAAATTTAGCTTAATAATTACTATTTTTAAAAATTGTGTATTCCAAGATGGTGGATGTGGAGTCAGGGCGCCAGGGCCTGATCATAAACCACGTGTGGCGAAAACGCTCGATCATGGCCGAATCTTTCCTTTATGGTAAGCCACATCTGAGTAAGCTACCAAAACGTAGTTCCATAAGAAATAAATAGTGCCAAAAACCCTATTGGTATACTACTGATATAGACCTACCTAGTATAAAATAATAAAACCAATGAAATAAGCTATGTATTAAATAATATTATAACAATATTCTTAAATCATAATATGTATACAGTAATATAGTAATCTGTTATTGATAAAAGAGTAACAATGTTATTCCAGTAATGTGGTTTGAACCACATCAATAATTATCCCCTTGCGCGTCGTAACCGCTGGCTCTGCCACTGCGCTACCGAGAGTATTAAAAATTTACATGGAGACTAAGCGTTATTAAGACTGTAATGTAGTTCGCTTAAGCATTATACATCTTGCGATTACTTCTTTCATTGGCTATTTTAATTTACTAAATATATTCCAGGGTAGTTTTACTATCATAAAGTTTAATTTGGCATACCAATAAGTTTTTTACGTCCCTTAATGTTTACGAAAGGGAATATATACGGGTTAATTTTGCTAAACTTGGTTCAGCGATCTTGATGACTTCGGCTAGTGGGTAAAGCAGAAAAAAGAACACGTTCTCTTACGATGTTTTAGCCAAGATTTCAAGTATGAAAACTTTTATACCCAGAGCCTGACTCCTTGAAATGGTGCTGAATTGCTACCTGCTCGAGAGCAGGCGCGCTAACATAAAATAGGTGTGAAAACTGCTAAGGCAATGGGTATCGTGTGGGGCTGGCTTCACAGACTAGAGATTTCTAGTAAATATGTGTTTGCAACAAGGTATAGAAGGTCTGGGAGGTATGATGTATGTCTTGACATGCCAAAAATTGTGATAAATCCTTCAAAATTAAAATTTTAGCAAAGAAATAAAATAGAAAGATCCAAGATGTGAGATTAAAAAAGCTAACATATATTTAGACGGTCGTATTTAATCAGTCGCGGCAGCACTGATTGATAAAATTAGCATAGAGCCCTGAGCCCGTTAGTCGGCAAACTGTAAAAGGATAAAATATTTTAAAAGGCGATGCCAAAGTTTATATTATTCTATGGAGCAGTACACTCGTTAAATGAAAATGTATATATTTACATGATTAGAATGTTGTGCAGTTAATGGCCAATACCTGCCCATTACCAAGTCCCGATATTAGGTACTAGGTCGTTGTTTAACAGCGAAGCCCACGTTAATAAAAACCATTCATTTTTAACACAATTTTATTAGTTTGACCTGTATGTATGAATGAATGGACTATGTAACAAAATCTTTCCATTCAATTTTTACCCACTTTTCGACGTCCGAATGTGTTGAAATTTGGCAGACATATAAAGAACCTCTGACAATACAATATTTTGATAACTTAAAACCTTAGTAATAAGGGGGAGTGGGGGTCAGAGGGTCAAAAAATAATAATTTAAAGTTACGGGTAATAACCATGCTTTTTGTGTATCCATGAGGTCGGGGCATGGCGGGAATTTGCCCCGGGGTCGACTGTGATCCTAGAAGGAGGGGGAACGGAAGTTAAAGACCCAACATTTAGACAATTTTAAAAATCAATGCTTTTTTAAATTTGGAGTGTTTCCGATCCAAAAGGTCGGGTCATCTTTTTTCCAGCGAAATACAGCTATGGTACTGCTGAAAGGCGAATGTTGATATTAATACAGAGTTGGGCATCTACCGTGCATAAAATGCATGGCTGCACTGTAGAATATGCAGTTGTTTATTTGGGATCGCGTTTTTTGCTGCCGGACAGGCTTATTTATATAGCTCTTAGTTGCGTAAAGTCACTGGATGGTCACCAAGTAGAAGAACTTGATTTCTCTAAGATAACAATAACAGTTCCATGTTATGTTGACGCATTAGCTGAAATGACTAGGTTACGTGTACATTAATGACTAATTTTAAGTTAATTATAACAAATACTTTAATCACTCATATTTAATATTTTCAATTTGTTGCAATTACTCATATTCAATATTTTTATTTTATTTTGAGACTGAAAAAAATAAAATAAACTTATCGTTTAAAAAACTAAAAAAAGCTGTTATCGTTTAAAAAACTAAAAATAAAAAAAATTAAATTTAAGTTTTTTGTCCAATAGTTATATAATGCACCACAACTATGTATAACTAAAAGTGAGGGGTGA
Organism: Bacillus rossius redtenbacheri; assembly: GCF_032445375.1. Taxonomy (NCBI): domain Eukaryota; kingdom Metazoa; phylum Arthropoda; class Insecta; order Phasmatodea; family Bacillidae; genus Bacillus; species Bacillus rossius. The sequence continues at coordinate 249,167,904 of NC_086330.1, forward strand.
TGTCTTCTTTAATTTTCGTAATGACTATATAAAATAAGTGATATAAAATTTAAGCCAAATGATATGAAGCATCCCCTGGGCCTAGATCCCGGGGGAGGGGGACGGGGGAGCCCGGGCCTGCCTGAACTTGTAAAAGCCTGATTGAGAAACGTGTTTGATGTCAAAACCACGTCTCATGAAAATCTTTCTGTATAATTTAAAGTTTCCTTGTTATCGCATGCATGCAGGCCACAATATGGGCAGTGTACAGCACACGGGCACCGCATCGAGATATGACGTGTCGGTTAACCCCGAGTGCACAACCCCCGCTCCCTCTGTACATTTCCGCGGCCCCCTTGCGAATCCTACACACTTGAGCCCCTGAAGCACCCCATTAATAATTTTAAGTTTACTTTTGTTATTAAGTTCATATATTCATTTCTTTAATGACTATATCCTACATTTTTCGAAATGACTATATCCTATAATTTTTGAAATGACTATATCCTAACATTTTTATTGAATATATCCTCAAACTAGTGATGGAAAATCTATTACAAATCATATTGTTATTACTGACAGAAAATTTAAGATAAAATATACCAAGCTGCCTCCTTTTTAGTTATACAGAGTTTTGTATTATTTGTCTGTTGGACAAAAAAATTAAATTAAATTTTTTTTTTTAATTTTTAGTTAATTCTACCATAAAAGCGTTTTTTTAAGTCTTTAAACTTAAAGTTTATTAAACTACTTTACTAGCGAACACGCAATTAAACGCTTGTCACTTTTTCACAGTCTATCGATAAAGTACTTCAATATGAGTGAAATTTAAAGTTTATAAAGTCGTTGAAAACGTATCTAAAGTAGCCATAAATAAAAATTTATTAATTTTCATACAAATATTTTGGGCATAGCACGGATAACCACATTTATTGAATAATGAAAGGGTTCAGAAATTCCAACTATTGGCCAGTAAAAAAAACATATTTCACATAAGTTTTGAACACGAAAAAACTTGAAAATGGCATACACATGGCAAACTAAAGTGGTTATGAAGCGATAAAATGTTACTATAAAATATGTCCGTGATAGCATATTTTCGGTTTAAAAATTAGAATTACACAATATATAATTTAATTGAGAGAAGTGACATTTAATAGCGTAATAATTCTATACAAAACTATATTTAATATTTAAATTAAGATTTTGAAAGCTGGAGCAATTGTTAAATGATTCAGCTATGATGGTGTTAGCATTCGCCGCAAGTGCTTTCGGAAACCATTTAAAACCAAAACCAGGATATATTATATATGAGACCAGTGTAAAACAACTTGACCAACTCCATTTCACTCACACGTGGGAGTTTGGGGGTGAAGTCTCCAACGGTAGCCAAATCCTACAAGTAGAAATTTGGGGTTGAAGGACCATATGGTATCGAAGCCCCTAAGTTAGGGCTAAGCCCCCAGTGAGTATAAATCTGGAAGCAAAGACACCAACAATTGGAAGATTGGAGGCGATGAGATGGGGTTTAAGGGAGGAAACCCTTAACGGGCGAGGCTCGTCCCCCAAGCAGAGTTGGTTTAGGGAGTTTTGGAATGAAGCCACAATTAGGGGAAATATTTTGACCATCGGGAAGGAGGGGGAAGCGAAACCCCCAACGAACGAAGCATAAATAAAAACAATTTCTTTATGCGCAGCTGAAATCATATATGTACTACATCATTAACTTAAACTTATTAAGATGAGGATATTCACAAATAAAGGTGCTTTGAGAACTTAAAAAACGTGCAAGTTAATAGATGACACGCTAAACCAAATGTTTTCAGTTTACGCTCATGTGGTAGGTCGTGGTTTCAACCGCAATCTCCCGGCCTATTTGGGAGTAACAAGTGCTGAGTTAGTAGTTAAGAGTGTTTCGGAGCCCACTATAACCTTGGAGGTCCCGTTGAATTAGACCTTTGTGGATCAAAATGAGACATAAAACCGAATTAAACAAATGACTTAAGAGAAATGATAGTATTTTAGTTGAAAAGAACAAATTCTGAGCTATTGTGCAAGCCAAACATCTTGCAAGCTTGGCTCTGTACTTGATGGAAACGCGCTCCTCGGGAAAGACCGCTAGAGCCTTACAGAAGGCAGAAACCTACAGAACCAAAAAAAAAAAAAAAAGCCGATTCGCCACAGCCTGGTTACACATTCTTGAAACATCTATCATCAAAGTGAAACTGGTGCGTGTATCTACAGGTATCTTTACTTTCACATGTTTGACTCACAGCTCTCTGTTCTCTGAATAAAAGTTTAGAGACGTTTGTCTCTATAGCTTCCTGATCAAAAAGCAAATAACTGTGAATCACTTGGTTTTCTATGATTTCCGCTCGGCTCCATATCGAGATAAGCACTACATGGTCAACATATTTTGACGGATAAAGAACTCGAAGAGAAGTGCCACGGCCAAGGAGGTTTTTCATTCTCGTTGGTCGCGCCCTAATGATTCGTATTCCTTTCTCCTGCTTTTCTTTCTGTCTCGCTTGCCTCCCACGCTCGGCGTGGTGGCGATGACAGTTGACAAAAAAAAACGTTTGGCCCACACTATATCAGCAGTGAAAATGTACCAATATCTTGCAGATACTAAAAAATTACTCCTGCAGAAAGACAGATAAAACACCACATTGTTTTCAGTTATATTTCAGACTTGGCCTCCAAAGTCTGCAGAGAGAAAAAGCCAACGTGAAAGTGTTCAGATATTGTGCACACATATATCGTTATCAATATAGGCTAAAATTTGACCACTGGTGGATAGAAAGATTTAAACACTGAAACAACACAGTTTAAGATGTGTTCTGATTCGATTGTTCTGAAAAATTATAACCTCTACCTGATTTTGAGTAAACTACATGCTCCATGAAAAAGAAGTTTAAGTCACACAGAGTCCATCTAGATGCCAAGGGAACCCACGAGATGAGTCCCATTTTCGCTGTCCACTGACGAGGCTCAGAGGGTCCTTGCTCCTTGCTGACAGACTTAAAAGTATGCAGACTAACTTTTGCAGTGATCACTTGCCAGTAGACCTGGTCAGCACCATGTGTCGCAAGATTTTATTTACATCAATATCGCAGCTAAACCCGATGACTGTCTAACCTTAAACGTAACAAAAGCTACTTAAAATTTTATTTAGACACACTAGTGGTTGGGTGTTGCATATAATCTGTTAAAAAATGGTGCTAACTGCACTAAATCTCGACAGTTATACCGACTAGCTTCGCCCCAAGGCACTAGCTAGAGCATAGTGACTAGCAATACGACACTGAGCGGTCAGTCAGAGGTCAGGCGGGGCCTGCAGTGTCACGGGAGTGAAGGAGAGACTAGCCTCGCCCCAGGGCGCTAGCTAGAGCAGAGTGACTAGCAATATGACACTGAGAGGTCAGTCAGAGGTCAGGCGGGGCCTGCAGTGTCACGGGAGTGAAGGAGAGACTAGCCTCGCCCCAGGGCGCTAGCTAGAGCAGAGTGACTAGCAATATGACACTGAGCGGTCAGTCAGAGGTCAGGCGGGGCCTGCAGTGTCACGGGAGTGAAGGAGAGACTAGCCTCGCCCCAGGGCGCTAGCTAGAGCAGAGTGACTAGCAATACGACACTGAGCGGTCAGTCAGAGGTCAGGCGGGGCCTGCAGTGTCACGGGAGTGAAGGAGAGACTAGCCTCGCCCCAGGGCGCTAGCTAGAGCAGAGTGACTAGCAATACGACACTGAGCGGTCAGTCAGAGGTCAGGCGGGGCCTGCAGTGTCACGGGAGTGAAGGAGAGACTAGCCTCGCCCCAGGGCGCTAGCTAGAGCAGAGTGACTAGCAATATGACACTGAGCGGTCAGTCAGAGGTCAGGCGGGGCCTCCAGTGTCACGGGAGTGAAGGAGAGGCTGAAGACTAGCCTCGCCCCAGGGCGCTAGCTAGAGCAGAGTGACTAGCAATACGACACTGAGCGGTCAGTCAGAGGTCAGGCGGGGCCTCCAGTGTCACGGGAGTGAAGGAGAGGCTGAAGACTAGCCTCGCCCCAGGGCGCTAGCTAGAGCAGAGTGACTAGCAATACGACACTGAGCGGTCAGTCAGAGGTCAGGCGGGGCCTCCAGTGTCACGGGAGTGAAGGAGAGGCTGAAGACTAGCCTCGCCCCAGGGCGCTAGCTAGAGCAGAGTGACTAGCAATATGACACTGAGCGGTCAGTCAGAGGTCAGGCGGGGCCTGCAGTGTCACGGGAGTGAAGGAGAGGCTGAAGACTAGCCTCGCCCCAGGGCGCTAGCTAGAGCAGAGTGACTAGCAATATGACACTGAGCGGTCAGTCAGAGGTCAGGCGGGGCCTCCAGTGTCACGGGAGTGAAGGAGAGGCTGAAGACTAGCCTCGCCCCAGGGCGCTAGCTAGAGCAGAGTGACTAGCAATGCGGTCAGTCAGAGGTCAGGCGGGGGAGCGAGGGGAGAGGCTGACCTGCTGAACACCTCCTTGAGCTCGTGCTCAGACACGAACTGGCCCAGGTTGGCGACGAATAGCGTGGAGCAGGGTGCGTTGTTGACGGCTTGGACGCCGTGCTGCGACGAGGACGAGCCGACGGGCGACGCTAGCGCCGGCGAGGGCAGGAAGTGCGGCAGCGAGGCGTGGATGGTGGTGAGGGCAGCCGCGGGGTGCGGTATGGACAGCGGCGGCTGCAACACACGCGTCGCGGCGGTCACCGCTGCTGCCCCCGGGTCCCAGCTCGCCCACCAGTCGCTCTGTCGACAAGCGAGCCTCCAGCAACATCCGGCGGCAGCTCCTTGAAACACTCACAATCACGCACTCCGTCCCCCGCCCTCATGCAAGCCCTTTAGCTGCTGCTTGCCAATTATTAGGCAATTACACACTATTATATTGAAATGCATTGAAATAAGAGCAGTTAAAAATATAATATAACAAAACATTTCAAATAAAAATATCAACCCAAACATTTTGATATAAATTTAATTTTTTACAATAATAAAGAAATAAACAAAATTATTTTAAAGATAATTACAAAAACTTAATAAAAATATTGACTTGATTTTACTTAATCAAATTAATTAATTAAAGTAAGTACATTATATTTCAATACACAGGAAGTGGTAAGAATTTCGTAAGGTACACTATTACTTTTGTAACTATTGCGGCCTACCTCCTAGCATAGATTAAAATGACACATATCTGGTGAACTGCACTTTTACAAACCCTTCAAATACATGCTGATCTCCTTGGAGTTATCTGGGCACACTGCCATCTTAGAAACTGAACTGGTAAGGATAGTGGGTTTGAGCATAGCATTATATATAATTTTAGGTTTGTATATTTTTGTACACGAGATTTCCTTAGCATTTTAAGTATTCCAGTAATATATTTTTAGAGTTTGTATGTACACTCTACACAATACGATGATAATATGAACAAGGCTGGAATTCGTTTCCTGTGGTAGTATACAGGTACTTATTGGTAGAATATGTTTAAAATATTGACTAAATGACGTACTTCAATAGCTACAAGTAATGTAATTTCTAAGGAAATTTCTGTTGCATACGCTCTTTGTAATTTTTTGCATTGACTTGTTAACCATGCTTTATCAAATAATAACCTACTGACGCCGTTAATTTGCTATAATTTTTTCAAACTGGGTGTATTTACAAAGAAGTCCGTTGAGATTTAAGTAATTGTAAATAAACGTTCATTGCATATAATCCTAACACACATAACCAAACAAACCTAATTTGTGCTTTCTGTGAAAACTTTATTTACATTAGGATTTATTCACCATAAATAGCAGATAAAGGTTTTTTGGCTGAAAAAAGATTCAGGTTCATGAGATTTGTGTTTGCATAGTTTTACTTATATATGAATTCAGATTTGCTTAACACACAAAATTATTTTAAAAAATGCAAAAATACCATGTTATTACAGATCCATCTATAAATTTTTAAGTGACAAAACCACTTTACAAAAGTAAAGCACAACTCAATAAATCATTCAAGACAATATTTTAGATGATCAAAACCAAAATACATACACGCACTAACAAGAATTTTATTACATATAGTAAGATGAAAAAGACAAATTTTTACACTCTCACACCTGGTCATTTTCAAAGGGTCAGATAATAACTGATGTAAATTTGTGCTTTGTGTTATGAGTTTTATTACTTGTAGGTTATTTCGGGACATAAAGTTCTCCAATAAGATCAGTTATGTTAGAATGAAAACAGCTTGGCTTCCGGAAAAGAAGCAAACGAGAGAATGCGATAGGGAACTGTATGATGACGTGTGGAGGCGGGAGGGGGCTCGTGTGCCCTGGCTCTGACATCTCAATTCCGCGCCGAGCGCCGCTGTTGCGAGCAGAGCGGGCACAGCCAAGCAAACAGTCGACCGCGACGGCACGTAATTGGCGAATGGCAGCTCCTTGCACTCCCTCCAAGCCCCAAGCATCGCCCCGGCCGATGATTAATTCAAATGTCGGTCGGGAGGGGGGGGAGGGGTCGCCCCCGCGCCGAGCCCACGACAAGCCGCGCGCTCCTCTGGGGTGCCCGGGGGGGGGGGGAGGGGGGGGGAGCGCGATCTAAATAAAACAAGCGGGCAGTCGACCGCCGCGAATCAATGTCCACGTGACCTTGTTGCCATGGAGACCGCAGGGCCACGTGACTCGGCCGGCCTCGCCTGCCGTGCGGCGCGCGGAGCGACGCGGGATATTGACCACGGAGGGCTGTCGGAGCTGGTCCTCCACGCGCCTGCCTCGCGACCGCGAGCCGAGCACCACGCCTCTGTTGGGCCCCAATTACTTGCTACGCAGCAGGTATTTTGTTACTATCAAAATTTAAGCATGAATTTGAACTATGAATTCATTTATTGGATGGAACCGTTTACTCTTGCTTTTTAAAAAAAACGGAATAATAATAATGATTTGTACTGTTATCATAGTGACAATGAGTTATTTTATTGTATTAGGTAGAAGAGTTAAAAATCTAATGGCGTCTTCTGTACACGGCTAGGGAAACTTATATGATTAAGAGTTAAGCGATAATTTTTTTAATATCTACTTTATCATCATCTGCCCTTAATTTATTGATTGACCTCATTAGTACATGCATTGTAATGGGCTCGTGTGACGATTTAAAATCTGAGTTATAATGAAAGCAGTGATTGATTAACACCGTGCAAGACTTACTTCAATACAATGGAACAAAACTAACCTATTTCGGGAGCATCTATTCGAAAATTGCTGTTGACATTATTTTCATGTATGGAATTTTATTCTAGAGTACTGCCATCGACCTGATAATTTTAAATGAACAAGAAAAAATATCATTTATTCAATAAAAACTGGAGAGGTGAATATTAGATAAAGTACGTAAAAGCGAAAAGTCCCCAACGAACTGCGAGCCAACGATGACTGTCGTAGTGGTGGAGAAGGCGTATATCAGCTGGACAGGCTGAAACTATACACTGTCCGTCTTATGCAAATACCATCTGCAAAGTTTCGGTGAATACTATAAAGCTGAGGTTGGTTCAAAGAGGTCTCTGTTGCTAACATGAAAGCGCTTATATTTTGGATGTACCAATCGCCGATCGAAACTATGAACCTAGAAGATACATAAACATGACGAAGCTGTATTGAAATAAATTGATTTTGATGAGGAAATTGTTAAGAGATTCGATTTTTCACACGTCTTTCGTGATTATGCACATCGTATATCGTTATCAAGAAAATATTCGAAGCACGAAATAATTAACCAAGAAACAAATCTGTTTCACACTGATGTTTCAATAATACCCATACCATTAATCAATTAAAAGCCAATTGTATTCCGCAACAAACCGCGGCGCGGGAAGAAACAAAGCAATCGCCAAGCGGTTTGGCGTATCGCTGGATCGAGGCGTGGAGGCGCTCGTATTTCGGACCACTGGCCCAGCGAACTGCAATTTAAAAGGCTGTTAATGTTTTAAAGTTCCATTTCACGAGAGTACACTTGCTCTTTCGCCAAGTAAATAAATAATGCGTTGCTCAGAACTGACTTTAAGTTACGATCTTAAAGTGCGTCTACGGGCAGAGACTTTGTGCTGGTGCGAACGACACATGTCCTAGCTTCGACATTCACTGGTCCTCTCTACAAATAACGGCTTTCGGCCGGCCTATTCATGTGACCATCCTGATTGAACTATTGAGCCCTGTCCACCGCCTGGGCAAGCAGCATACGGTTTTTTCGAAATGACGCTGAGAGGACTCCACGTATTGTGTTTACCTAACAAAACAATAATAAAGTTCTCCCTACTGAAAGCTATCAGTGACGAGACACACAAGCTCCTAACTCTTGCGGAACTGTAGGGTGTCCATAAAAGAATGTCCCGATTTTATTGTTATAATATAACAGTTTAATTTAGACTATTTACAAAAAATGTATAGATCAAATTGAAGATAAAATAACCGAGTATTTCTTTAAAATGTTACAAATGTCCTATATTTGCACCTTTAATTATACGGCACACATCCTACCTAAAGTCCCATTCTTTTCACACTTTGGTTAACAAGTCCGGAGTAATTGAAACAATAGCATCTTAAATTCTGTGTCTCAACTTTGGCAATCATTAGGTAGCGGCGAACGTAGACACGCTCTTTTATAAAGCCCCAAAGGGGAAAAAAAATCGCATGGCGTTAAGTCAGGTGAATGTGGATGCCAGCGAAGAAGAGCTCTGTTGTCTCGACCATTACGACCGATCCAACAGTCATCTTACTTTAAAGCATGTAACAACTGTAATCGGTATGAACTTTAAACGAAACGCACGTTGAACTGAAATTACCGCTTCACTCTTACCAAATTGCAGAAAACAAAACGCTTTGCGTTCAGGAGTCGCCACTTCACGTAGGGGGCGCTGCAAGCGAGAAAACAACAAATCAGTACTCGCGCATGCGCGTATCCAAAACTGTTTGAGTAACTCTTTAATTTTGGTCTTAAACAAACTCTCTACAATGCTTATATTTGATACTAATAAAATTTAAAACTTGAACATTCTTTTGTATACATACTGTATTCTGTTTCGTGAAGTGAGGGAAATAAAGGTCCATGCAGCAGCACACGTCAGTACTCAAAAATTCATGACTAAATGTACTTAAAAAAATTTAGTTTGTAGCAATTTTCAATACCAGCTGTTTTTGGATCAGAAAAATTAATAATTTGTGTTCGAATAGAGACTATATATTTGACTGGAGATTTTATAGAAATTTATTTCTAAGAGAACGATATTAATATGTAAAAATTTTCAGTATTTGCAAATTTTGTCGTTTCGATATGTAACGATTATTTTATTGTACGTTTTAACAACCGAAAAAAACTATAATTAGCTAAAGTGACTTTATAATTTTATTAATTTTTTTGTATGTAATGATTTAATGGAATTATAAACATTGGTACTTTTAAAGGTGTCGAAATATTTCGTATGTAGTTCGGACCGTCGACCAGCTATGTGCAACGCCGAGTGCGAGGGCGCTTGTGCGCTTCTTGCGTGCGGCCCCGGAATGATTTAAGCCGTCCGCGTGACAGCGGGAGTCAGTTTGCGTGGCGGTGTCTGAACACAGGGGCAATTTGGAGGCGACGTGCGGTGCAACTGATCGCGGAAACACAACTCCCGCGTATCGCTCGGGGTTTTACCCGTCGGATTACTGTCCGGGTCAAAGGCTCCCCATCCGCACATAATTGTTCGCGGAATATTTACAGTTCGCACAATTACCGAGTTGCCTCGCGCTTCATTGCAGGAGCTGATCCGTCGTTGTCACGGGCTTTCCTCCGACATAAAACTTGCGTCAATTGCTCGCATACACCAAAGACCCAAGGTGCTAGCATTACTTAATTTTGAGCTTACATTTTTGCTTACTAGTTGTTAAAATATATGTGAAAGTATTATACAATAGCACCGAACCCAAACTTAAACTGAAAATGCTAAGTCTGTATCTAACTAAATACTTCTGTGTTGGTAACGAATCAAGGAAACTGGAAGTTTCACAATGCCATAACATAAAATCCAGAAAAAACCCCTTGTTTTAGGGAATACCTGATATTAAATATGAATTGCACTTGGTCTTGACCCCTGTACTGTGGCATTGCGGTAGAGAACTCACCTCAGGGAACATTGTATGATTGAGATGTGGGTTTATGATAACGATTTAGAAATAATAAAATATGGTTTGGTCAATGCAAAAAAATATACATGTAGACATTAAAAAATACATACGTAAGCTAAAGAATTGTATTGGTATAATATTTTCTTAGATTTATGCATCACGATATTATTTCTCTTAGTCGACACTTAATATGGCAAGAAAACAAACAAGATGAACAATTTGAAAAATAAAAAAAATTGTGCGAGTTCATTTTTAGTGTGCCCAGTGAACAACGCTTGCGTGTGAGGAGACAGGTAAGTGCACTATTTGTAGCAATCTACGTACGTCACAGTTATCAATATATTATGTGTGTTTTTACAGAATTTACATTAAAGCCACGAACATTGAGAAAACAAAATTTCATATTGTAGCAGTATACAAAAAAAAACATTTTAATTGTGTGCGGGAGTAAGCCAAGACAAAGTTCACGCACAATTTAATTGATAAACTAGTTAAGTAAAAGTTTTAAGTGGTGGTAAATACTAGAGTGGCCAGCAAGCCACTCGTAGCAGGTGGGGTGCAGTTTTGAGCAGGCTTGCTGATACCACTCACACCACGCGAAGGCATCTAGGTTAGTAATGCTGTGTCACTATGTGTCACAAACAAACCATGCTGTCAGATTAGCTTTACGAACACACGTTAGTTTCATGAAATATACTCAGAAGAATATTCTGTGTGTTAATTTGTTAATGTGAACAAGTATTGCATCCTGCGTTTAAGTGCTAATGATACAAAGAACGTGAACAATGAAAGGGAAAATGTTTTTAATATAACAATACATTTTAATTGGAATATACCTTACAAAATACAGTCTACTCTAGGGGTGACAGTACTGTACAAAGCTGTGAAAACAACGCGTGCTGTTTGGTGACGTTTTAGAGGATGTTACACGAATACGATTTATATGTAAGACTGTTTCAGAATAATGGAGCATGCTGGGGAATCTTCTCTCTCTCTCTCTCTCTCGAAGTAATGTGTAACCAACTGCATGCTTGGGGTTGAATGCTAGTGAACACTAGAACAGGAGCTAGCTAATACAACTGCTACTGGCATGTTACACAGAGAATATGGTTTTACTACGAAGTCAGGACACTTGTAGCGATATTATTCTATTCTAGAAGTTCTAAGGGAATTTCACTGAAATAATTCACTCAAGCCTTCAAAAACCTTTATTTGCATTATTTTAAACGGGATGTGACGTCTGGCGGAGCAAGTAATGGGTTGTTTGCTAATAACCATGAATCGTGACACTAACAAGACAAGGTAAGCGTTTGCGCATCTTCCCCCACTACTACCCCCCCCCTTCTCCAGTGAAAAGCATGTTCGCTGTCGTCACACGGCATTCAGGTAGCAACGGGACCCCAGCTCTCGGCTATTGGTTGGGAAGGGGGGGGGGAGAATGTCAGTTGCAAAACATGACTCAATAAGTTAGAGTATGGCCTTGGAATATGTACAAATTCATGGCTTTAAATACTAAACCTTAACAATTTTATACAACTGTTTATATAAAAAAAATATATTGACATGAATTTAAGCATGTCAGAAAACATAACTCCAGCCTCCAAACTAAATAAATTAATAAACAATTCTGGATAGTAATGTGCTTTGGCCCCCCCCCCCCTCTTTTTTTAAGGAGCCGCACCTGTGATCAACTACGAGCTTGAGCGAGTCCACGTCGTGCAAATATAGCAACTTTATACTGCTAGGTCTACATCTGCAAAAATTATGGAGAGCAATATATTCATTATTTTTGGTTTGCTTGTAAAAAAACTAAGAAATGGGCAGTCCAAAGGGAAATTAATCTCGTTCGTCAAGTATTTTAAATATTAAAAAAAATTGCTTGTGTGAAACAAATTTTTTTGTAAACCTACACAAGTAGTATATAATAGGGCATTCTGGGACAGGTTCAAGGTTGTGGAACCTGTCGAGCGGACCTCCATATTGTATTTTGATGTCACGGTAGCCATATTGAATTCGCCATTTTATATTCTAGAAATGTCTGCCATTTTGAATTCTAAGACATCCCGCCAATTCTTTTTCCACAATTCTGAATTATGGCATCATGTCCGCAATTTGAAAATCCGCAATTTTAACTAGATACAACCGGGAAAAATGTTAAAATTACAAAAATTATTTTATTACAATTTCGATAATATTTTGAATAAAAATGCTTTATCATCTTGGATACCTCGGTTAGAACCCAGTGAGGGCTTCTGCCATATTGAAAATCTGTAATTATTATCAGAGATTATGGAAAAATAATATAAAATTTAAAAAAAAATATTTGAACTCATTATAATAAAATATATCTTATGTAACGAAGCTCGCAGTCCTCGGTTTGAATCCGGAGGGTCATTCAATTAAAAATGACAAATGGCCCCTCCTCTATGATGTCCTCAATCATACTGATCACCCACCACTTTCATCAAGGAAGGTATTACATCAGCCAATAATGACATCACGCCTGCCATATCCGATCCACCTGATATCTGCTAGAGAGCGCTGCCGTAATATTTGTTTTCAGTACTTGCTACAAGGAGCATTAGTGTCAAGTAGTACACACATCCTTAGCCAGCGTGTGCTGCTGCCATATTGGTTTATTTTACCTGCAATTTGGACGACAACTAAAGGCACTAATTATAGCACACATTTTATGTATGAAGGCTCAAACGAGTATATTTTCACTGTGAGTGCCATTTCAGCATTAGCTGAGAATTTTTAAAGGCACATACTAGTTCAAATTTGTCACAAAACTGATACTGATTGCCATACATTTCATTAAGTTTGCATTAGGAAGGACAGCCGTAGTCAATTTGCAGGACTATGAATTCAGGGAACTCCATCACACAACTCGCTCAGCCAATTATTCCGTACGGGCTCGGCCATTTATCCAGCAACGTAAAAGATGCCACATGGATTCTATAGTAGTCAATCATCGAGAGAGTTTTTTTTCTTGGAGGTACAAAATGTTTCCTTCGTCACACTCCAGGCCTGGTAATATTTGCATAGCCGTTCGTTGATAGTTTACTTTTATCAGTCATTAGTTCCCAAGGATACTGAGGCAAGAAGATGCTGGTTCGAGTCCTGCAGTATTCGTAGATGACATCCATTTTCTTGAGGGTGAAGTTGTTTTGGCTATGGAACCTTGCATTTTGCAGTAGATTTTGATGTTAGCATTTTGTGGTCATAACCTAATTAAACTCTTAAAAGCACTGGTATTTATGAGAGAATTCTAAAAAACTGTCTATACATTAAAACGGTGAAAGTCAATCGTGAAGTATCAGACAAAAGAAAAAGTGATGGGTGGGATATCTCCGCTAGTCGATATCTCGATCCTAAATTTGATGATTTTTTAATTTATTTGATTGTTCTATTTGAAAACTTTAAACCCCATTAATTGAGTCTTGATCTTAAAACTGTCGGGCTCAGTATCGGCAACTGTTCGCGACCAATTTTTTAATAATTATTACACATTTTTAATATAGTGGATGCCCTCGGTACGTTCGAACAAAGGACACCATGATGTAACTATTATTTAATTAAAATTTTAATTAAATATTTTAATAAATTTAATATTTTTCCAGTTTTTCACTAAAAACTACAAATTTTCAAGATGGCAGATGTGATTACATAAATAAAAATTGTGAAAAACAAAATGAATGAATGTTCAAAATTTGAAGATGGCGGAATCCAATATGGTGGATCAAAGAGGGCCGCCAGGGTAAAGGTCATGTTACAAGGTCAAGGTTATCCAAGATGGCTGCCAAGATGTTATTATACAAGATGGTGGTCAGCTCCATAGGCTCTACAACCTTGAACCTGTTCCAGGATGCCTTTTCATATACTACTTACACATGTTATATTTAAGATTTATAAACTGCTAAACCCTTTTCATTATTTACTCTGCTGTTAAACAAATGTATTTACATACTTTTTTTTTACTTAATTAAGAAGTTGGAATAGGCTGGATGTTACAAAAATTTTATTAAAAAATAAATATAATAAAAATATTTTGTTTAGGTTCCCATTATACACGCAAACAAACACACAAACATACATACATGCACGCAGCTGTGCTATGGAAACCTATTTGAGTTGTGATAGTTCAGCGCGTGACAGCAGTAATCTCCCTTGTCTTCATGCGCGCAGCAAGCCGCGTTGAATGCCGCGTGACGTAGTGTGTAGTATTGTTCCAAACTTGTTCTCTTATTGTGCACCCCTGACAATAATCGCTAAAAAAATAATAATTTAATCTAAGATTCTTTCTACAAAACGAACTTTAAAATCGAAACGAAAATATTTGTTTGTTTTTTTATCCTATGAAAAACATCCTATATATTATAAAATAATTTCGCAAAAAAACACAGGGGTAAAATTTGCAAATATCATTAAAAATCATCAATATGGCTGATAGTTAAATTTATTACAAGGAAAACGGTAACTGTTAAGGTAACTCTGGGTGCTAAGTGCAAAGAAGACACAAAACATGGTGTCACACGTGGTAAAATAGTCTGTGTGCTCAGACGTGCCTCTGAAAACAATGTAGCTAACTAAATAACGTAAGAATTATTTTTACAAGAATCTTGCTCTATTTTTAAAGTTAACAGATAATATGTGATTCAAGGGTAAACTTCAATATTATTTAAGTTCACTAACTTAAGTAACCTTTGTAATATAAACTTAAAAAAAGTAATTTGTCAAATGTAAGGTTGCTGTAGGAACATTTAGTTTTAGTTACCAAGAGATATCAATGTTCGTAGTAGTTCCGCAGCATTGAAGTGGTCATATTAAGGTGAACAAAAGTTCAATATCACATGTTTTCTGTTCGTGTAATCTATCAATAACTTAAAAGAAACGGGTGAAGTTTTCCCCAACAAACTGCAATTCGATCACTTCTTGATCCCTCAAGAAAAATCCACACTCCTATTAGGTACTAATGTAATCAAATTTAGAGGCCTTAAAAAGGGTTCTAAACATGAAAAACTTCGTGTTAGCTAAAAATCTTTTATTTAATGGTTTTGAGCACAACCCAAAATGATGACCGGAAAATGAAATAAAAATAATAAATAAGAATTTTATTTACATTTAGTTGAATGTGTTTAGTAGAGAATTTGTGTCTTCCATGCCACTGATATATTATTTAAGTATATTTTTAAAATTACTTTTAATAGAGGTGTTAGTTTTATAGGAAATTAAAATGTTTGCGTTATTTCGCGTCCATCTGGCAAACTGAAACATGTGGTTAGCCTGCGGCCGGGGTCGGCAGACCGCGGCTCGCGAGCCGCATGCGGCTCTTGTCACAGCGTGTGCACAGTGTGTGACGGCTCTACAACTCTGCGCTGACAGAGCGCCGAACAAAATCAAACGGCCCAATCACAAGGCATGTCCTGAACTTGCGCGCACCTGCCATCGCACCCCTGCCCCACACCCGGTGCTTTATATTCCATAGTTAATTAATTTAAATAATTAAGGGTTAATGGTTTATAAGTAGAGCTCTGTTAATGACTAATATATTATTTTAACATTTACGTGTTTTTTTTTTCTACATAGCTTTTACTTTTAAGATTTTATGTTGAATTTGTGAAGAAAATATTTTGATTTTGTCCTTTTTATCGCTTTAAAATTCCATGTAGATACAGAGAAAATATATGTTGTGGCTCTCTAAAAACTAGGAGAATCAATGCGGCTCATCTGGCTCGGACGTGTGCCGACCCCTGGGCTATGGATGCTTTCTGAGGCACGTCCTCGCGTGAAGGTGCGTGTCGCTGCAAGCCGGGCGAGAGAGAGAGACTAGCACATGGGAAGGAAGACAAGAGGCAAGGCGAGAGACAGAGATAGTTGTAGTTGAGACTAACATGGTGGTGGCCTGCCTGATGCAGCTGAGTGTCCGGGGTTTTGTCTGCAGATAGTCAGAGATAGGAACGTACTGGGACTTGCGGGTGCAGCGCCGGGTGCACTAGCGCGTGCTGCAGCGCCGCGGCGGGCAGGTCGGTGGCCGTCGAGTAGGCCAGCGGGTGGTGCCACAGCTCGGGCGCGCCGGGGAAGAAGGGCGCACCCAGGTCTGCAACACACGCGTGGCGCGGGCCTTCCGTCACACAGCATCTCACCAACACTGCAAGTGTACTGCTGCAGCCCTCACATGGCCCGTCAGGCCGCCAGCCTGAGCAGGCGTGTGCGGCTACACAGCATCTCACCAACACTTCAAGTACCTGACTGCAGTCATCGCTTCTCTCGCAGCCTAGCTGCTCAATTCACACTGGACACAAAGCTTTGCTTCCCTTGCTCATTGTCACTTTTGAAAACTTTATTCTTACTGCGTGAAAGTGCACGGACACTGAATATGTAAGTTAGAATTCTTAGGAGTATGACTCCAGCTTGCTGAGACGATGCAAATCTATCGTTTATCATACATACGTAACTCAACATTTTCTATGCCATGCCTAGGTGCACAGGTCAGGAGCTACATTATGAGTTTATGGTCCTGAGCAATGCCCTGAATAGATACCCAAAATTAGAGTAGACAATTACCGCTGGCAACACAGCACTTGTAAAGAAAAATATTTTCTATGAACTATCTAACTTATACAGTTTCTAAAAACAACACTGCCTTACATAAGAACTTAAAATTACAAATTTACTTAAAACTTAACTATGCAGAAAAATCTTTGTTTTAAAACGTATTCTTTTACGTTTTGGTATCTTGAGGTGTCTGCATGTGAAACATACGATAATTGTTGTAAAATTAAAGTTTTCAGCTGATTTTTCACAGTAGCATTTTATACACAAAGAAAAATAAGTCAGCTACATCTTATTATTCGGGAGGACATTTTTACTTCCTAGATAAATGTGAAAATTACAGGCAGAAAAGATTCATAATATTTCTCGTCATGAAAGTCATAGAGGCGAAGCAATATTTCCCCAGTCAGCCTTGGGATGGTGGACCTCGCCTAGTAATAAAATTTCTGTGATTTCCTGGATTTGATTACACTCAGTTAGGTCACTCTTTTCGTAACCTTTATTCTAGCTTTTAAGTTAGATATTTTTTAGTTTGAAAGATATTTAAAATATTACTCGGATTGTTTCAATCTCAAATGGTACCTAAGAGTTTGCTTTTAAATATAGTTGCATTAAAATAGTGACACGGTAAAAGGAGATTAATAACATAATTTTGGGCCCCGAAAGTTTTTTTTTAGTTGCTTGTGTTGTCGCTGCGGCGGCCCACGCGGGGAGCGCTACAGTCGCCGGAGGGAGCTGAGCCGCCGCCGACACTCCAGGCTCCAGTAGGCCATAGCTCGACGTCATCGGGGTTTCTCCGCCTGATGAATTACAGTGAAAAGTTCTTAACTGACATACAGTCATTTAGTGCGGGGATAGCTCCCACTACTTCCTTCAACAACAATGTGGTTTACCGAAGTGTTTTTATTTTCCTGGAACGTCTTCACCCAATTTTGGATTACCATCAACATGCTCTGGCGCAGTCATTGTGGTTGTATGCACCTGGGTATCCAAGTTCACAAGTCTTCGATGATTCTTCGCCGCACGGGCTTAGCGGACCTGTTGGCCACTTCTTGTGACCAGTGCTTGGCTCTGCCACAGTCCAGTAGCCAGTCAACTCACACACTTCTCCGCTCGCGAGAAACTTCCTTCACCACTGGCCAGCTGCCATCGCAAGCCTGCAGCCATGACAGCTACTCATAATTGTATTAATTTAAAATAATTGTAAGTAAAGCTAGCAAAAGAAAATATTAAACTATATTAATGAATGTAAAATGCTTATCATATCATATCGTGTACCAACCATCCGTTTATTTTCTTTTTCTTTTAAGGTTTACTCCGTTCAATATTCACAAATTTTACACTGGTATGAGAAAAAACTATTGGCTCAATTATTTCAAAATATATAATTATTGATGTAATGTTGTCTGCGGAAAAGCGAATGGTACGTAGTTAACGCACCCACCGCTATAATTCGCTGCCGGAGCAGCTACGTCGACTATTGAATCATTTGATAAACGGACGGAAATTTTAAACTATGTAATGAAACGGCTCCGATTAAATCGGAAAAAACTTAAAAAAAAAAAAGGGTAAACCCCTGCTTTGAAGCTGATTATCGATAACAAATTTTATTAAAATTCTTTTATTGAAATTCCTTAAACAATTAATACTGTAAAGATTCCCTTTGTGTTTGTGAACTTTGTTTCGCGCCATCTGTAACAGATGGCAGCACTGTGGCTGCACATTTCTGTTCACGTGACTTCCGTTCCATTCAAGAAATTACTCCTACAAAAAGCCGTATACCGAGGGCTAAGATGTTACACATCAAAAAGTTTTTACTGTCGAGACGAGAAAGTACGGTGGAAGGTCGTAGTAATTTTAACTTCACTTATTAACACGGCAAAGATGGCACTCACCAGCTCCATGGTACGCATGACCTACGTTCTGCCGTGGATCCGCCTCCATGCTCCACAAGCCAACTGCGGGGGTTCCGGGGTGAAGCGAGAGGCCAGCGGCGGCAGAGAGGGCGCGTCCACAGAAGACGGCGGCAGGAAAACAAAAGGTGACGTGAAAGGAAGTCTCACAAAGACGGTCGCGTGGGTCTTGCAGCCGCAGGGCAGCGCCTGGTCTGGCCGGCAGGGGGCGGGGTGGGGGAGTTGGGGACACAATGGACTAGTACCAGCCCGTGGCTGTCACGAGACACCCCTCGTTCCCCCGACGGATATTCTTTACATCCCCAGCATTTCTTTCCCCAGGTATTGTGTGGCCCTGACAGCCACTGCGCGGCTCTGCTGGGGAAATAACCAAGGGCGCTATGATCGTGATCAGACGTGTGTTTACGTGGCTGACTGAGAATCTTTGGAGGAGACACGCAATAACGAAACCATAGCATGGTGACTGCAGTGTCGTTCGAATAGTCAGTAAATCTTCGCATACGACACGGCAAGAACTCACGAGCTATGTAACTTCATACCATATCCACGCAAGCCTGAGATCATTATATTTTAATACTTCCTAATTAAGAAAACAATTTCAACACATCTCAATGGGTTTCTGTTAAAAAAAAAACTAATTTGATTGTCACTGTAGGATTCTAAAAATAATTGAATTGTAACTGCGTAACTTCGGGTGAGAAATAGTTATCTGCCACTCCCCCCTTTCCCAGTCCCCTAGCACCCGACTAGGCTTTGGCCATCTTAACATGTCTTCACTACTGGTGCCGTTGGAACAATGCTATTTCATGGCAAACCACACTCCAAAACAATGTTGTTTAATGGTCTCTTCTGAAATCTCAACAAACAGATTTTACCTATTTTTAAAATCCACTACTTGAAGAAACATCATTAAATGTCATCCCTTTAAGTCAATTAAATACATTCACGCTTGTAGCCTTGAAGGCAAGAGCTATAACAATTTTACGCTCGCTGAATGCCTATTTAATAGCAAAACTTATAACCGTCGCGTATTCATTAATATTATTGGCATTCATCCTTCATGCGTGTGATTTTATCAAAACCTCTCTAGGAGGAAGATTATTTAGGATTCGACTTATTATCAGGCGATATGGGACATGCTTGAATCCACAATGGAGGACACCATTTAGAAAACTTCCTCTTAACTAGCTACTCTTAATTTGTATTTAAATATATTTGTAAATGGCATATGTATTATTAGGAATAAAATGTATATAGCGTTCATATGTCACCAACGTTTTGTGAAGTTTATTTTTTACTTGGTCATTTCCAGATCAGAATAATTAATCTGATACATTTGATGTGCCCTCCATAAGTCTTTACATTCCAGAGCATGATATTGGAAGCACTGTGTGTATAAAAATTAACGAAAGGAAACGAGACCACACACTTGTACATCCCTGGCCACGAGATTGACGTGTCCTTCTCTTGCCACAATGTTTTATTCTTTCAAATTGTTTCTGTAATCTTATAGTCTCCCACTTCATTTACCGAAAAATTCTCACATTTTGTTCTCCTCCTCCTAGGGCACCCCGGTCCGCTAGCTCAGTCTCCGAAATTCGATTTTTGCTTGGTTCATCTGTCACATTGCTCTGTTCGCCTTCTTTTCTCTACAACGATAAGCCCACCAGGTGTGTTGAAATGGAAGTACACAAGGCGGAAAGTATTAGGAAGAGTCAAGATAAGAGGAGATGCACTGATAAGAAGGTGAAAAGAGCTGTAAGAATTCTTGGAAGAGATGCTAACACCTCGAGAATAATTTTTTTACGAAATTAAAATACAATTATTATTTTGAGGAGAAAACCGAAAATAGTTAAAAAAAAAAAAAAAAAAAAACTGTGAGGGAACGTAAACAGTATACAGCTGCTATGAGCTTCCTGATCAAACATTAAACGTGTCCTAACTTTACCTTTCCCCAACCCATTACTCATTTCCCCTACGCGTTCAACGCGTGTAAAATATTGATTCTGTATTTGCAGCCTATTAACAGCACATATTTAAATAAATCTAAACAAAATAATATTTATTATTTATCTCAACAATATAGCTAATATTCTAGCCGTTTTTCATTTACCGTTTATAAACCTTAAGAGGGAAGATATAAGATTTCGTGCATTCATTTCGTCACAAGTTAGAATGCAAAACTTCACACTCAGGCATTGTGTTCATGATTGGACCGCAGTTGGATACGCCCTGTACGACCGTGAGCCAAGGATGCCCAGAGAGGTGAGAAGTACATAATAACATCAGGTCCTGTCAATTAACAAGAATAAATTTGCTCTTGCTAAGAAATCAACCAATGGGAAAGCAAACACAGCTGAGCACTTCTATGATCTTGTATTCTACCCTGAGGCCAGACGAATCAACGAAATTTCCATTTCTCTATGTATATAGTTCTGGTCTTTAATTTGTAAACCCAGTGCATACCTTTTCTGATATGCCGCTTCATAGCAATCAGAAAGGTGGTTAGGGACCCGGCTGGCAAGGAGCAGATACAACCCATCTCAGCATCGACACCCTAGCCTAATTGGCTAATAAGATAGTTGATGGGAGACTCGAATGACTCCAGTACTGATGCTGCCTGCCTCGATCCCTCGCCTCACTCTGGGACTCCTCACCCAGAGAACCAGTGGTCCGCCACAGGCCTGCTCCCTCTCCTGGCTGTTCAGGCCAGTAGCCGGAGCAGTATCGCCACTCACTGCGTCCGAACTTCGCAGGTCTAAGGATCTCTCTGAGAGTGCTCCAACCGATCGAAGCAGCATCGCTAAGAGCGAGTCCTGCACCAGTCCGATCCGAGACTTACAGAGAGAAACTCGGCGAATATCTATTCACTGCAAGGATCAGTCAGTACACTATTCTTCAACTTCCATGGCACTTGCTGGTTACCGGTCTGTTCTCGTCTGCTACTTCCATGGCACTTGCTGGTTACCAGTCTGTTCTCGTCTGCTACTTCCATGACACTTACTGGTTACCAGTCTGTTCTCGTCTGCTACTTCCATGACACTTACTGGTTACCAGTCTGTTCTCGTCTGCTACTTCCATGACACTTTCTGGTTACTAGTATGTTCTCGTCTGCTACTTCCATGACACTAACTGGTTACCAGTCTGTTCTCGTCTGCTACTTCCATGACACTTACTGGTTACTAGTCTGTTCTCGTCTGCTACTTCCATGACACTTGCTGGTTACCAGTCTGTTCTCGTCTGCTACTTCCATGACACTTACTGGTTACTAGTCTGTTCTCGTCTGCTACTTCCATGACACTTTCTGGTTACTAGTCTGAGTCTGTTCTCGTCTGTTACTTCCATGACACTTACTGGTTACCAGTCTGTTCTCGTCTGCTACTTCCATGACACTTACTGGTTACCAGTCTGTTCTCATCTGCTACTTCCATGACACTTACTGGTTACCAGTCTGTTCTCGTCTGCTACTTCCATGACACTTACTGGTTACTAGTCTGTTCTCGTCTGCTACTTCCATGACACTTGCTGGTTACCAGTCTGTTCTCGTCTGCTACTTCCATGACACTTACTGGTTACCAGTCTGTTCTCGTCTGCTACTTCCATGACACTTACTGGTTACTAGTCTGTTCTCGTCTGCTACTTCCATGACACTTACTGGTTACTAGTCTGAGTCTGTTCTCGTCTGTTACTTCCATGACACTTGCTGGTTACCAGTCTGTTCTCGTCTGCTACTTCCATGACACTTACTGGTTTCCAGTCTGTTCTCGTCTGTTACTTCCATGACACTTACTGGTTACTAGTCTCTTCTCGTCTGCTACTTCCATGACACTTTCTGGTTACTAGTCTGAGTCTGTTCTCGTCTGTTACTTCCATGACACTTGATGGTTACCAGTCTGTTCTCGTCTGCTACTTCCATGGCCCTTGCTGGTTACCAGTCTGTTCTCGTCTGCTACTTCATGACACTTACTGGTTACCAGTCTGTTCTCGTCTGTTACTTCCATGACACTTACTTCTTACTAGTCTGTTCTCTTGTGCTACTTCCATGGCACTTGCTGGTTACCAGTCTGTTATCGTCTGTTACTTCCATTGCACTTGCTGGTTACCAGTCTGTTCTCGTCTGCTACTTCCATGACACTTACTGGTTACCAGTCTGTTCTCGTCTGCTACTTCCATGACACTTACTGGTTACCAGTCTGTTCTCGTCTGCTACTTCCATGACACTTTCTGGTTACTAGTATGTTCTCGTCTGCTACTTCCATGACACTTACTGGTTACTAGTCTGTTCTCGTCTGCTACTTCCATGACACTTTCTGGTTACTAGTCTGAGTCTGTTCTCGTCTGTTACTTCCATGACACTTACTTGTTTCCAGTCTGTTCTCGTCTGCTACTTCCATGACACTTACTGGTTACTAGTCTGTTCTCGTCTGCTACTTCCATGACACTTTCTGGTTACTAGTCTGAGTCTGTTCTCGTCTGTTACTTCCATGACACTTACTTGTTTCCAGTCTGTTCTCGTCTGCTACTTCCATGACACTTACTGGTTACCAGTCTGTTCTCATCTGCTACTTCCATGACACTTACTGGTTACCAGTCTGTTCTCGTCTGCTACTTCCATGACACTTACTGGTTACCAGTCTGTTCTCGTCTGCTACTTCCATGACACTTTCTGGTTACTAGTATGTTCTCGTCTGCTACTTCCATGACACTTACTGGTTACCAGTCTGTTCTCGTCTGCTACTTCCATGACACTTACTGGTTACTAGTCTGTTCTCGTCTGCTACTTCCATGACACTTGCTGGTTACCAGTCTGTTCTCGTCTGCTACTTCCATGACACTTACTGGTTACTAGTCTGTTCTCGTCTGCTACTTCCATGACACTTTCTGGTTACTAGTCTGAGTCTGTTCTCGTCTGTTACTTCCATGACACTTACTTGTTTCCAGTCTGTTCTCGTCTGCTACTTCCATGACACTTACTGGTTACCAGTCTGTTCTCATCTGCTACTTCCATGACACTTACTGGTTACTAGTCTGTTCTCGTCTGCTACTTCCATGACACTTACTGGTTACTAGTCTGTTCTCGTCTGCTACTTCCATGACACTTTCTGGTTACTAGTCTGAGTCTGTTCTCGTCTGTTACTTCCATGACACTTACTTGTTTCCAGTCTGTTCTCGTCTGCTACTTCCATGACACTTACTGGTTACCAGTCTGTTCTCGTCTGCTACTTCCATGACACTTACTGGTTACCAGTCTGTTCTCGTCTGCTACTTCCATGACACTTACTGGTTACCAGTCTGTTCTCGTCTGCTACTTCCATGACACTTTCTGGTTACTAGTATGTTCTCGTCTGCTACTTCCATGACACTAACTGGTTACCAGTCTGTTCTCGTCTGCTACTTCCATGACACTTACTGGTTACCAGTCTGTTCTCGTCTGCTACTTCCATGACACTTACTGGTTACCAGTCTGTTCTCGTCTGCTACTTCCATGACACTTTCTGGTTACTAGTATGTTCTCGTCTGCTACTTCCATGACACTAACTGGTTACCAGTCTGTTATCGTCTGCTACTTCCATGACACTTACTGGTTACTAGTCTGTTCTCGTCTGCTACTTCCATGACACTTACTGGTTACCAGTCTGTTCTCGTCTGCTACTTCCATGACACTTACTGGTTACTAGTCTGTTCTCGTCTGCTACTTCCATGACACTTGCTGGTTACCAGTCTGTTATCGTCTGTTACTTCCATTGCACTTGCTGGTTACCAGTCTGTTCTCGTCTGCTACTTCCATGACACTTACTGGTTACCAGTCTGTTCTCGTCTGCTACTTCCATGACACTTGCTGGTTTCCAGTCTGTTCTCGTCTGCTACTTCCATGACACTTACTGGTTACTAGTCTGAGTATGTTCTCGTCTGTTACTTCCATGACACTTGCTGGTTACCAGTCTGTTCTCGTCTGCTACTTCCATGACACTTACTGGTTTCCAGTCTGTTCTCGTCTGTTACTTCCATGACACTTAATTTACGAAATAACACATAATTTCTCCAAATACAACAGAGCGGGAGATAAGATACTAAGCAGAACTTTAATTATACAGAGTTACACAGTCAAAACCTGTAGTTTTCACACAGTCCGGAAATCGACCGTTAAGGGGATGAAAACGGAGTAGGTTTAAGTTTATGATAAATTACATGTACGAATAAAAAACCACGAAACATTTCCAGCTTCATTTTATAATGGTTTTGTAAAAAAATATTTATCACTAAATAAACTAAGTGGGAGGCAAAATATATTGAATATGAATAATAAACAACCAAAAACTACCAACAAATAGTTAAAGAATTTAGAAAAATCCACACCGATGGATGTTAAAAAGGGGTGAAAGAAATATAACCATTAAAAAAATTATATCTTATACGCTAACCAAGTGGAAGATAAGATATTGAGTACAAGTTATAAACACTAAAAACTACCAACTTACATGATGTATGTGATTTTGTAACATTAGTTTTACTATAAATTCATAACTCCGAAGGTTACAATGCATAAGATAGATTATTAAGTATGATTGGATTAGAAAGATGCAAATTTACTGGTTTTAAATGTGTTCGAAAATTGTCCGAAAGTAATTGAAAATGGGATAAATTAAAGTTAACTAAGGAAACTATCACCGTATCTACTACAGAGGGAGGTTAGAAACTGGCCAGTAATAATACATACTCAAATTTTTATACTTATATTCCTAATAAGGTGGAATGGTTGTTGGTTTTGTTTTATGAAAGATAACTGTATATCGAAACCCATTTTAGCAAAAGATGATAAATTAGGCATTATTTATTAAAATTGAAAATTAAAGAGTTTTTTTAACCTTCCCCGAGACAACAAAATTTATATGAGTTTAGTATTATTAAGACAATGTAAATCGTCAAAAAAAGTGAACCTCTTAACTAAAAATTTGGCGGGAAAAGGTTTTTTAAATTGATTTAGTTAATAGTAACATTTTAAAGAAGTTTCTTACATTAGAATTAATTAATTAATGTAAGAATATTTCACGATTAAATATATTCCTAATTGAGCAAGTACAGGTTTGATTTTAACAAGGCTACATATTTAGCTAAATCATATGAAACAGTAAATGGGACTTTTGGTATAAACTGCATTAAAAAATTGTATTGGAAGACAAAAATTGGCTTATGTAATGTTTAGTAAAATTAAATAGGAGTACGTATTACAACTTAAGAAATTCCATCCTTGAGTGTTATTATTGTGAAATAAGTTACACTTTATTGTGTCTTACAAATTTACTTAAGAATGACTGGAATTGATCTAAATATATTCTTGCAACGTTATATTATTTGCATTTACCTGAAATTTTTTCCTGGTGAATCCGCAGGTAGTTGCTGGTTATTTTACGAATCTGGACTTAATCTAAGCGTAGTTAAAAACTTTCAGAAACAATAACATGTCTTCATTACAGTATTGGTGTAAATTATGTTTACTTCAAACTTTGTTAGTATTTTTTTTCATGTATAAAAAAATCATTTTGCATCATACATTATGTAAAAGTAGATTATATTAAAGCCATAATATTAAACATATGTTATAAATTTACTCAAGTTGTTATAAATAAAAGTGCGCGTTACATTTTCTAGTGAATAAAATAATTGAACACATTTAAACTTATGGAAAACTTTAATTTTTTTAAAGCTACCTATAAGAAAAAAACATGTGAATATTACTGATGCATGAAGAGGAGCGAAACAGAGAGAGGGAGAGAGAGAGAGAGAGAGAGAGAGAGAGAGAGAGAGAGAGAGAGAGAGAGGAAATAGAGAGCGCGTGTATTGTGCTGTCAGGGGCAGGACGCAGCCCGCAGCGCCTCGTGGCCAGGCAATCAGCAGTGTGTTGCGGGTAATCTACGTGACCGGCTGCAGGGGCAGACGTTGACCGATGGCGTCTGGGCTCGGGCGGGCTAGGCTTGCCTCAGCTCGCCCTTGAACGCTGCCTGGTGAGGGGAAGTAGGGGAGTATGGAGTGAACGCCACTCCATCGCCGTAAGCTCTCTCCCTGCTCCCTCTAGAGACTATGACCTGAGCCACAGGGAATGACTCGGGATAGTTTGGTCTACCTTTTGGAATTTTATTTAATATAATTAAGTGAATTAATGAATTAAGAGAGTAAATACTCGCTTACATTGAGGTTTTAAGAGATTGATACCAAAAATCTTGCACAGCAAATAAATCAAATAAGATTGGGTAGTAACCATGATCAACCAAGGCATACATACATACATACATACATATATATATATATATATATATATATATATATATAAGTATGTATAAAATGGAGCAATGGCGCAATGAAAATGTAAGGAAAATAGGGCTCCAACGAAAAAAAAAACTGGTTCGCGACAACTCGGAACACGTTCCCCACTTGTAAACAATCCTGGTTTAAGGCCACCAAGAAACAAACTCGCATTTCCTGGCTGGGAATCTTTCTCTTAATATGAAACACGGCAGTAGAAGATTGCTTGCTTGTGCACCTAATGCAGAGTAGCTATACACGCGAAACTCTGAACTGGCTTTCTGTTTACTTGTCTATGACTTTCCGAGTGAACATTTTGCTGTAATGTATAATTCAGCTCACATTGTAAGCTTCTTGTGTATTCATGTATGTATGTTTTCAGATATAACAGTCTGAAAATGCACAAATGGGCTATGTGGAAAGTCTCGGATAATGTATTGGGATTTTCAAGAAATTTGGAGATTTGTCCTCCAATAACGAATAGTATTGTTACGAGTATAATGTGGGGAACTGGATTAGTAAGGGATAGCCCAAATAAGTTTTATTACAGTTTTATTAATTACTAATATTTACATTACTAATAAATAATTGGATTTAAAAATGTCTAATCAACAATCACTTCCACTTAAAAATGTTTATTCGCAAGTCAATCAATGTCTGTCAAGTTCCACAGTTCGCACTCCTCCCTGGAGCTAGGCTCAACAGTGGTTCGACCCTTACCTCGCGCCTGTCCTCACACACACAGCCTCGCGCCACTCAGACACACTCTCACGGTCACATCACTCGTCGTGCTGCTCTGGAGGGGGTCTCACCCTCTTCGCCTATGTCACGCTTCCCTTCACTCGTAGAACTCTCCGCAATCTCAAAACTCCCACGGAGACCGACTTCTTCACTTATATACCCGTGGCGTTATTCTCGAAAGGGTGAGTGTGGCTGTGACGTGTCGCGTCATCCCGGGCAGATCCGAAGCCCGAAACACCCACAACAGCGACGCTAATTCACGCCACTCCACGCGGGAGATTCTGTAAGCCCGGAATTCCCAGACCGCTAAAGGTGACAATAGCCCGAGGGGGGACAGTGCGCGGGGAGAAGAGGG
This sequence comes from Bacillus rossius redtenbacheri, assembly GCF_032445375.1. Lineage (NCBI taxonomy): Eukaryota > Metazoa > Arthropoda > Insecta > Phasmatodea > Bacillidae > Bacillus > Bacillus rossius. The sequence continues at coordinate 249,195,892 of NC_086330.1, forward strand.
GTTGAGTAGCGAGGACCCTTGTAATCCAGCCAGGCACGCGTGGCATTCCTTACGTCAATGGACGGCACGTAACGTCAGTGGCCGTTAGAGCTGTAGCAAACCGTATATATTCGGTACTGAGTAACGGGTGCGCCATCTAGTAACGAATAACGAAACGTTACACACGGCTGCATTTCGTTACTCGCATTTTTCGTATGTTTTACGCATGCGCGCGCATATTCGATTAATTTACGTTACAAAGAACGATGTTTGTTTATTAAGTAAAGTATAAATTGGAAATTCGTCGTCCAAGTTTTTTTACTGTTTATTAAAGGTGTCGTGTGTGTAGACAAAGTTTGAGATTGGAACAGAAACAACGTAAGAAAGTATTTTTTACAAATTAGAAATATGTATGTTTTTGATTTTTTGACGTGACAACGTCTAATAAATCGATGAACGCCGGCTGCACGCACAAAAAAGTGTCCCACTACGGATATTCCTGTTTGCTCACTGTACGCATGCGTGGCATCTCTCTTCATGCTCATTGTACGCATGCGCGGCATCTCTCTTCCACTCGATTGGAACGACCATCGATTTGACTTTTCAATCATATTTTCGTCGTTTGAATTATTAATATTATGTAATTTAACGATCGTCCACCGATTTTCAGCACAATAGGTACGGTTATTTAAAAGTAATGTTGTATATACAAATACGTTTTGAACCAACAATGGTGTTTTACAGTTACACATAATAATTCAAATTACAACCGGGATATTTTGAAAAATGTTTTAAAAAATATTGTAACACCTTATAAATAAGTTTGGTGTATTTGGGATGCGTACTTGTTATAAAATCGAGTTATTAAAACGAAATAATAATAATCCCCTACCGTGAACAAAACTTTTATAAACGTATATATAACATTTGAAACTATTACTTATCAAGTATGGCCTCGTGGCTGAGCGAGCAGCGGCGCTGTAATCTGATTGCAAGGTTGTCGGTTCGAATCTCGTCAGGTGAAATTTTTTTTGAACTTGTAAAAATAAATACGGTGCACGTAACATTTCAAAAGTAATAAATATATTTGAATAATGAATACAAATAAAAGTTTATTAATTAAATTGTACATTTCATTTCACTCCTTTGTATCCATACAAAATAGTGATAATTCAATAAAAATGATTCAATTTTATTCATAAAAGTATGCAGAGGTAGATTTTATCATACAAAAGATAGAAAAATTAAAACAAAATTCTTCCTCAAAGAATATAATATTTTTAATGCCTAAATGGTTTGGTTGCAAAAACCTATTACGGCTCAGTCTCAGGCCGAATATGATATTTCCTTTTCTTCTGGATCAATCATTTCATCAATGTTTTGTTATGACGTTGTCACGTTAAACTATCGTCCGTAAACCGACTTTACAGACAACCAATTTTTTTAATATCGCGTATTTTCACGTTTTTTTTGTTCTTATCTTAAAAGAGATAAAATAATAAAGCCGCTCTAATGAGATTTAATTGTTTCTTGGTTAACAAAAACTGTTAATTATCAAATATTGTTAATTGTTTATTTCCTAATTATTATTATTTACGCGACATACTGTACGCGTACGCAATACGACTCGATTCGTTGCTGAAACATAACATAGCATGTTATGCGGTATCAGATGTAACGAGTAACGTAACGATACGATAGTAGCGAGTGCTAATTGTTATAGTAACGAATACATACGGGTATGCTTTTTTCGTTACTTTTACACCTCTAGTGGCCGTGCGGGGCCGCCATCCAGCTCCGAACCTAGCGCGCGTCGCAGTCCTGTCTGCGTTCGTAACATTGCCCGCACCTTAAACAGTTTATACATCCCTTCCGGATATTCCCTTAATTGGTCCAAATGTACCAATTTAATCCGTCTTCTCTTTCCTCTCTGGATGTGATCGACTAAATTATTTAGCCGTTTCAAGACCTCATACAGGCCTTCCCATGCTGCTTGAAGCTTAAGACACCTTCCCTTCCTTCGTTGCGGGTTATACAGCCACAATAAATCACCCTCCTTAAATCAGGTTGAGTTAGCCTTCAGGTCGTACCTCGTATTAATTATATTCGTCGCTAATCGTTGATTTTTGTGGGCTTCTTCATGTATAAGCACCATTCGCTCCTCTAGACGATTCACATAATCAGTGGTGCTGGTTGGCTCTCTGCTTGGATGACCGAACTTGACGTCACAGGGAAGCCTCAATTCATGTCCAAACACAACACCAGTGGAGTCATGGATGGCAGACCTATATGCCATCAGAAACAACATTATGTGTTGATCCCAAACCTGTTGATGCTCGGCCTCAACCTTGGCAAGGTGTTCCTCGAGAACTCTGTTGAACGTTTCCACCATTCCATAAGACTGAGGATGTAGGGCTGTAGTCCTGGTTTTACTTATTTCCAGCAACCGACACACCTCCTAAAATATTTGACTCTAAACGAGACCTTGGTCTGAGTGGAGCTCCATTGGTACCCCAAATCTTCAAATGAAGTTGTTGACTATTGCGTCTGCAATAGTAGTAGCTTCTTGGTTAGGAAGCGAATAAGCCTCTGGCCACTTACTGAAGTAATCCATTGCTACCAGAATATACCGGTTACCATCTTAAGTATTGGGAAATGTTCCAGCGATATCGATGGTTATCCTCTCAAAGGGGGCCCCTACATTGTATGCCCTCATTTTCCCACGACTCCGGTGCTGTGGCCCTTTTTTTTAGCCGAGCATGCTTCGCATTGTTTACACCAAGCCTCCAAATCCTGGCGACACCTCAACCAATAGTACCATTGACGGATCTTGGCTACTTTCGTTCAACCCTAGATGACCACCAGAGTTACCATCGTGGATTTCTTTCAACACCTCTGCCAATAGACTCTTTGGAATGAGTAGTTGCATGGTAACTACTTTTCCATTTGGACTCTCCCTTGCCCTCATTAGTAGCCCATTCACGATTCTCAAGGCTTCCCACTGTGCCCAGTAAGTTTTCACAGCCCTTCGGTCACAGGAAATCTCATGCCATATTGGACATCCAGTACCATTCTCTAGCCAGCCTATAATAGGTGCCTGGTCAGTATCTTGCCGCTGCACTGCTTTCAAGCTGGCATTATCCTATTTATCTTCCCCATTAATTATCATTGTTTGCCGAACATCTTAGATTCTCTTATTTTTCTCCGCCCTATTGCAATGGTTACAATCTACCTTGCAAGTTCTTCGAGAGAGGGCATCGGCATTGCTGTGAATTCATTCAGCCTTTCGTGTGTTCTAACCGAGAATAATTCTGCTGTGATGACTTCCTGCGAGTGGGACAGTCCCACTGGATGTTTGCGATTTACTTAGAGGAAATAGTTATCACAGAAAAATATAAAATGCCCGTGGGAATCCGAATGAATTTTATTATTTCTAAACTAACGAAAACACAATGAACAAAATACTTTCTGTTAATTTACGATATTTATAATAACATAAATTGAAACATAAGCAAGCAAGATAAATAAGTGTTTCATAGATGAAGCTACATATTAGATATTTACTGAAATAAAATACATTTTGCGTTTAACACCAAGCCCTATGACGAATGACATTAAAATTATCAATATTTTAAACCTAGCGGAAAATGTTACAATGTAATTCTATTTATATTTTAATTTTGGTGTTTCATACACCAAGGAAAGTAAAAACAAACATTAGAACAAAGAACTGTTAATCAATAAAAAAAGTTTTAAAAATAACTTGAGAACAATTGACATATTTAATATATATATAAAATGTTGTATTTTTAGTAATATAAGATATAAAAATGTTTATAAAATGACTATTGGGGAATTTTAAGTATAATATTAGCCTCATATTTATAATGTCAACTTAAAATAAAATATTATTTTACTTCAGGTATAAAGTCAAAGCTATTACTTTGACAGAATTTACATCATCCTATTATACCACTATATGCCTCATGTCTTTAAAAAATTTCCAAACATTGTAAAATTAATAAATTATCACTGTGAAGGAAATAAAAAAAAAAAATTTTCTCATTTACAGTATATTCTAGCTAATCTGATGGAAACAGTATTGGAATTAACTGTTTTACAACGCCTATTTGACTAAAAAAAAAGCAAGCACTTACAAGAGTTAAAAAGTGCATATTAGCTGAAATACACTTAATTAACGAGATTAAGTTTCTTAACGTAAACTCACATTATTTTTTGACTCATAGGCGTTTTAAATTCCAAGAAGAATAAACCAGTTAGGATTCAATCATGTAACATATTTTGATAGACAAAAAAAAACACTGACATCTAAAAATTGTATAATTTTTTCACGCGAATATACTGTAGCGTTTGAAAATTTCCAGTGACACTAATAAATATATATTTTTTAATTTGGTGTTTGGTTCTTTGTAGCTAATTTTAATTCTCTAGGATAGGTTCATCCGTACCAGAAACGTCCTGTGCGAGACAGGAACTTAGTTTTCAAGCTCATTGATGCTGCTTTACAGGTGTTTATTTACTTCTCAAAAAGTTAAACTCTCTTAAGAGCTACGCGTTTTTCCCGTAAGTTGATTTCATTGAAAGAAGATAGAATTTCTGAGCTGAGAAGTACTTTCTGAAACTTTAAATATATTTTTGACTACTACAATATACACGAGGGATTAATTATAGTATTAGACGTGGAAAACATTGAAGAATGACAAATAAAACCAGATAACTGAAGATTTATTTAACTATGCGTACACAAAGAATCATATTTAAAGTTTTCCTTACATGAGGAACAAATATGAATAACTTATGATACACACGAATGAAAAATCACATAATGAACAAGATTAAACTTAGCAGTCTTATTTTAATTATGTTTGTCTGGAATCCAGCTGCTGCTACGGAGTGCTAAAATAAAATTATACTTAAAACTAAAACTAACCGAAAACTAACCTCTCGCTTAGTCACTTATATCAAGTGCATGTCAAGGAAAAGCTTTCCAGAACAACACAATGTGACAAATTCGAGGGACATGTCTGATTTCCTGCATAGATAAACCAAGCAGAACCCACGTGATAAAGTGGTGATATGTGAGAGTGAATATGCAAAAATACCTTCTGAAGAACGCAACAGTTAAAGAAGAGGAAATGTTCACAAAACACTACAAAACATCCAATGACAGTGTGGATAAGAGGACTTATGAGCTAGAGACAACAGCCAAGGAGTGCCAACTACGTTCGTAGCTATTAATGTTATGGACGATACTGTGCGATATTTCTGTGCATAATCTAAAACACAAAATTCAAAGCAAAAGCAATGTGTTTAAGAAGTAATAAATAATACCACACAAATTGTACTTATTTTTGTAGCTTTACAAATAATAATTATATTTTAATCGCAAAATATCGTCCGATAAGACCCAAATTACTATAAGGGTTATGTTATCTGCTGTACAGGTACTGCATGTGAAAAAACAACAAAACATTACTGAGCTTATAAATGCTGCTGAGTTAGCAGAAGAGGGTGCTTAGTAAGGAGTCTATGATGGTGTTAAAAAAAGCCGCAATACCAGTATTCCATTTGCTAAGAAACACTAAATTTGCTATCATAATATATTATTATAATTTCAAACAGATAACTGGTTTTGCGAAAACTTGCACAGGAAGATAACACGGTTAAGGAAATGAAACAACTCAAGTTGCAAAGAATTGAAAACGTCTCTCCTAATTTATTTAACGGAAAACTGTACATTAAATAATGGTTTTTTTCTGTTTTAAGACATTGTCTCACGGCTACTCATTTATGAAAAAGTTTTAACTTTTTTGGGCTAGAAAATTACTGTAAAATACAACCTTATAAATGAAAGCTCACACTCTACCAGCGCTCCTAGAGAGAGTTTTTGAAGGACCAGCTTTGAAGAAGATTTGAAGTACCTAGTTATCTCTTGGATCGTCTACCGATGAAAAAATGGTTGAATTTAGTGAAAAAACAAACCTAATTAAAGGAAACCTATGCATGGTTACATTTTTTTTTATCAAACTGAAAATATTGCTCCATGTCATAAATTTAAATAATGCAACAATCCAAAAAATATACTTATCCTTTATTGAGATTTACACAAAAATATAACACATCTTTGTAAATATCTGTAAAAAAAATTTGGCAAAAGAGCACTGCGTGCTGGGATGCCATTCCAAAAAATGTACAAAACATGTAAAGGGTGAAAATATGTGTGAATAAAAAACCTATTAAATTGTAAATTGTAAATTGTTCACGTAACAAGTTATAAAACGTGTTAGTAAATAGATTGTATTTAAATGGATTAGTAAAACAATTTTATGACTCCATTATGTTCGTGAATACATTTATGAGCGCCGAGTGAAGAATAAAGTTAATTTGGTCTGTTTTAACACGCGTGTGTTCTTAGTGTATGTTATAACGATATAAAGACTGTATTGAAATAAATTGGGACCCATTAAAATTAACTAAATTAACGCTTTAGTTTTGTTTAAACATAGCATAATTTCTCTCCCTTATTAAAAATAAAATAAAATTTAACATTTCGTGTTGTTTTATAGCTATATTTTCGAAGCCCATTATTGACTTTTAATCACAAAATACACAATAAATATCTGTTAGATTTCCATTCTTATGAGGTTTAAATAATACTATTAAAATTATCTTGGCTTAAAACAGAAATGATCTATTATATGCAATAATATGTACTTTGCTAATGTGTATGTATTTTACTATGTATAAATTTAGATTAAAATTTTAAAATTTTTAATGCTTTGATATTATTAGAAGCAATAAAGCTAAAATGCTTTACCATAACTGAAATAAAATGAAACACACATATATATAGTCATTTAATTTTTTTAAAAATAATTAAAATATATATATTACATTCTGTTATTTTACGTAAATTTTAAAGTCGTAAAAAATACATTAAACATGTACATTATGTAATTTATTTATGTTACTAAGCGCGATTTTGATCATGTTTATGACGTTATCATTGAGTGTAAACAACAAATCAATTCCAAGTATCGTAAACTAATTTTTTCTTATTATTTTTGCAGATAATCTACTGTACCTACGTTTATTAGCAACCATGTTTAGTTATTACATCATAATGACACAAAAAGCGTCCATTGGGCTTATTTAATTGGGATCAGCGCGTCGTAGCCGTGAGACTGAGCTTTTCAAATCTTGAAATCAACTATTAATCGAAGTTGGTCATGTTCGGAAAAAAATACTCAGTTCTGTGACCTTCTTTGTCCGTCGACATGTATTATAAGTTGTCAGCAGATGCCGTTACTCTCACAGAAATATTAAAAAAAAATATTTTTACATTTTGTACATTATTTTTTGTTTGATAGTTCCTCTTGTTAGTTTCAAACATGAGCCTCCGACAACATGGCCACCAAGACAAGGTGCTCGAGGTCACAGAACCGGCAGCCGCGAGCCGCGTGGTCTCCCTGCGCTGTCCGCCGAGCCGGCGGCGGGCGGCGGGGCGCGCCCGGGGCGGCAGTCGCGCGGGGCGTGCCCCCCGCCCGGGTCGCGTGGTACTTACGTCCAGTGAGAGGGTGCATGAGAGTCGGGTGCGAGGTGGCGGCATTCGCGGCGGCTTGCTTGGGCTTGCTAACCTTCGTGTTACTTTTGGCAAACTCCAGCCTGATGGTCTGGGGCATGTCCGGGTCAAACCTGACGCCCTGCTGCAAAAAAAGGTCGCCCCGTGGAACAAAACAAAAAAAAAAAGGAGAAAAAAAGGGCGTTCTTAGTATCCACAATTTTTTTTTTGTTTTACAATTACAACCAGTAAAAATCACTTGCCAGATGGCTTTGTGCGTGTATATAGGTGTATGCGTTCCACATCAAAATAAAGTTAATATTTTACTTAGCCCAAAAATCACGGGTATTTTTCAAAAAATGCACGACACTTTAAAAACAATTTTTTATATTCACTATCATTGTTAAAAATTGTTCAAAACAAGACAAAAATCGTCCTTCATTTAAAATTTTTCATTTTATTGAAATAATTTGTAGTTTTATTTTGCAAGGCTGGGATTGAAACTGAAACTTTTTAAGAAAACACGAGGGAATTAGTTACAACTGGAGGCATTCTACGGAAGGCGGTAGTGATTGTGTGCCGAAAACGGTTTCATAGACAGGCATCTAACAGGTGCTTTCCAAAAATGAGCGGGAAATGTTGCGCCGTGACACGAGTGTCACGGGTGTCACGGGTGTCACTCTGCTAGAATATCCAGTAGGGATGGGTGACGTGGTGCGTGCGAGCCAGTGCACTCAACTCGTGGTGCGGTCCTGCTAGCGAGCTCGGCTCACGAGCCATGCACAAACCCACTACCAGGTCGTTTAGCTGAAGGTCGCTAGCTGGTTGTATACACAGAATATACAGCAGAAAACCTCTGTCACGTGGCTGAACAGTCTGCGAGGGGGAGCCAGTGAGTGTTGGCAACACTGCCTCTTGTTCTGAGGGCCGTCTCCAGAGATTTTTCTGAGCCAACGACTGCGGTATTTTGATAAGCACTGACACTTTTGTACTGCCCATCAGGATTATTGACTATTAAAAATTTTTCTTAATTGTTCGTAGTTTTCTTTGCAGTACATAAAGTAGATTAAGTGTAAACTGTCAATATGAAAAACCACACTCTGGCTTCCTCTCAGGATTGTTTTCAAGAGAACCACGTACATGAAATATATTATATACTAAAATGAAAGTGAAATACTTATTATTAAAAAGCAAATACTGTCACTAAATACTTCTTTTAAAGCCCACGGATCAATACAGTTGTCAATAGCAGTCTTCAATTACCTTGACATGTATTGAACAATAGCTCAATCCACTTACGAATTACCAGAGTATTAATCTAGCTCCATACTATTGCTACAGCAGACAGCCAAAAAAGTTAGACATTCATTTAGTGTTCAGCGTGTCTCGTGGATTTGTGATACTTTAATGACTGTAACACACTTATTTCGTTTTATCATTTATTGTAAGAATCTTAGCCAAATTCAAACGCGGAGAAATAGTGCGACGAATCCAATAAATTAGTATCTTACTAAGCAAACAACTTGTATCCGCATCGAGTATGTAATGAATATTCTTGTACTATCTCATTATTCCATGGTATCAATGTAATGATCATGATGAAGTGAATGCTGCCGGACTAACACAGTGGCGTGGAGCATGTGCGCCGGGATGCGAGCCGAGTGGCGCACAGTGAGAGAGCGCATGCCACGACGTGCACCAATCACGCACCTGCAGGTCTTGCTTGGCCGCCTCCGCGCCGGCTCTGGTGTTGAAAGTCACAAATCCAACTGGCTGGAAAACACAACAGGAGACTTCGTCATCTTCACGGACACACACCGCCCACTCAGCACATCAGTCTCATCACCTGCCCCACCACAGGGCTACACCGACAGACAATCACAGGCTCTACATCAGTGCGAGGACGACAGATACGAACAGCATGGCTAGCACGGAGAAACAAATACACAAATTACCACAAGACTTTAAACACTTTTTATAAACTGAAAAACTAAAATTCTTGCATTATAATCAATATTACTTTACTTCTAGCAAGTTTCAAACTAAGTATCTAAGCTTAGAATGTTATTGTTTTTAATTAATGCGTATTTTATAATTCTTAATTTTGCAGAAGGTATTTTGTAGCCGCGCGTTGATAAAGGGTAGTGGAACTTGACAAGAAGATTGTCTAATTTAATATTCAAAGTTAATGTTTTAATTTACTCCCTTCATACAAAAATAAAGTGTGATTTACTACGATAGAAAAAAAAATCGAAGTCTTAAAACTAAGTAAAGTAAAATACAAACAAAACACTTGAAAATACGACTTATCTTCATAAACCTTCTGAAAAAATTGACTATTTTAGGAGAGCTTAGGACCACACATTTATGGAATGCGTTGGTACGGTACTAAACAGTATTGATTAATAATTGTTGCACTAAACGATCTTTTAACATTAACATTTTTAATTACCATTTTTCACTATAAATACGAAACTCTTAATTCAAAATAGCAAATTACTATGTTAAGTACTTGTATGGTTTTACAAACAGCCAGAGTAAGTGAAACCTTTAGCTTCTGCACAATTTAAAACATAGAATAAATGATAAATATCTACCCAAATACTACAACAACAAAATGGACAACAAGTGATTTTATTCTCAGTAAATACATGGAAAATTTACCATAGCTCAATAAACTAAGTTTTTCCAATCGTACGCCGAATTAATTTAGGCTATATGTATAAATCTGTCTACAAATATAGTTTAATAATCTTATTTTAACTATCTGAAATGTACTTTTCCGCAAGACTGAAAATCATAATTACATTTGTAATGAAATTTTTTCTCTGTATGTGAAATATAAATCGTTTAAGGAAAAAATACAATTTATGAACTGAATAAAAATACTAAAAAAAAAACATAATTTTTCAGTATCTTCAAAATTATTAGATGACTTTACATAAAAAACACTTACTATATTGCAAAAAAAAATAGTAACTGTATGTTTTTATATTAAGGTTTTAGTATTGCAATGTAAAGTAAGCTGTGATGTTATTTCTCTCGACTTATAATAAAATCATTCGCGATAAAATGTCTGAATGTTACATTAAAAAGAAAAGATTATAGGAAAAGTCTAATTACATAGTTTAGAATCAAACATTAACTTTTTAAAAGTTGTGCCTATTTGTATTTGTTTTTGCATCGTTAAAAACTTATTGAATAGGTTTTTATTAAAAAACATTTTTGTTATTATTTTTTGGCTATGTTAAAAACACTATGCTTCTTATAATAATGAAATTTTACTAAGGGTGGAACAAGGGTTCATTATGGGTTAAGAAATAAAAACTTATTGGAATGTTTTATTTTTTAAATTCAATTGACAAACATTAAAAAAAATGCGTGGGTTTAAATTTCTAGTAAAAAATATTATCTCTCAAAATAAAATAGCGTAAATTCCTCCTAAGAAAGTCACAATGGGGTAGGTTAAATTTTTACAGAAAGATGTAAATCACCGAATCTACTAAAGGCAAAGTTTGTGGTAACTGGGCATGCATTAAACACACATAAAGTTGTGTAGCGAGTGAAAAAGGGTGAAGTTGGTTTTTATAATGAAAAAAAGTATCATACTTTTATAATTAAATACGCGATATTGAAATATTGGGTAGAAATGATAACGATACTATAACTGCCAACATCACTTTAACATTTTCCGTTTTTTCACTTAAAAATGTTTAAAGGATGTTAATTCTATATCCAAAACTGCCAACTAGGCATAACTAACATACATAAAATATTAACTAATCTAATATGATAAAATAAATGTGTATGGTTTAAAACAGGCTTAACGTTTATCGATATCCATTTAAGAACGAGATAATAACTTTGCATTATAAATAGGAATAGAAAAAAAAATCATCAAATACGTCGAGGTGGTAAAAATGAGATCAGATTTCACATTGAAAATGAAGACCAGACTGTTATTTAACTTTTTAAGTTGCACCCCTTTAGGAAAAAGAGGGACAGTAAGACGTTAGTGAAATTTGGATCATTAAGTCTATGTATTGGTACACAATCGATTAATACGAAGAATATAAATTATAATATTTCTAATCTACATTAAAAATAAAGATGTAAATGTTTTACTAGTTCTAAACATGTATTCCTTATTGGGTGAAAAATAGTAAAATTTATTTTGTTCAGTTTCCAATTAAATCCAATAATAATGATAATTATAAGTTCAAAATAACATAATTCATTCCATAATAAAGTTGAAAGGTATAATATATCTCCGAATATATTAAAAAGGAATTTCAAGAACTTGAACCAGTAATCTACATTAAAGAAAACAGGCTTTTAAACGTTATCATCTTAGAAATTCCTACCCTGAATGAGTTTGTTGTGAATACAAGCTTGTATTTTTTGTTTTACTGAACAGTGTTTGGAAGTTATTACAAAATTATATAAGAAAATTACAATATTTGTAGGTGAAAAGCTGCGGATATTTTGTCATGAGATTAAAAATTACCTTGATATAACTGTAGGATGACATTTATGAAAACTCTCCCGCCACATTGGTAAAATGAATGGGACGTAAGAATCCTATGTGCAAGTTGCAAACGTGGGCGGCTGTTCTGTGAACACCCCAAACTGAGCGGATCAAATGAGTGCTTGCCTTCGTAACGAAAACATCCCTGTGGTCTCTTCCTTCTAAGCCCGGCCAGTGGTAATGCTGAGCTAATGGACTGCTCGTGTAAACCGTAGGTGAGTAGCCGTGGGGGTGTGTCATCCAATCGACCCCAACCTACAAATAGTTTAAGATGTCGTCAACGGAAATCTGCGTAGCACACATTTGAATTTATTACTCTTTCAAAGGGAAGATGAAACATTTTCCTAATCTGTGCAATATGAGGATAGGCACCAAAGCAGTACGTACCAGACATTTATTGATGAATTTAATTATTTTCGAGCGTAATAAAGCAAATTCGTAAATTTTAAATGTAAAAAATTAAAGGAATGAAATTATTATATTTAAAAATTTGAATTAATTATTGTTTTGTAATTCTAAACAGTTTTCGTGCTCATTACAAACAATTAAAAATAATGTTCACGATGTGCAATAATCTCGTTAACATTGGTTGTAAACGACCAAGACGTATCTGAAAGTAAAGATGGAATACAAAGTATTTACGAGTAAATATGCGGTTTAGAAAACATGCTCCCCTTTCCACTAAATAACCTATAGTTTGATTTCTGATTATACTCAGCGATTCTTATATTATATATAAATGTATGTATCAAGGTCCTTTTGAAGCCACACTAACCTTTAAAAAAAATAACAAAAAATAAAACGTTTAGTTTATTTATATTATTATGTGGTATTTAACAATATAGACTTTTTATTCAAATATAAAAGCAGGGATTGCGTGGGACATAACCTATACATACATGTTCCCTTGTGGAATCATAAATGGAGAACTTGTTTTCATGATAATAAAGGTGGTGCAGAAGTTCTAAATTGTACTGAGGAACACTCGCTTCAAAAAATAAACATAATTTCACATAAAATATTATCATTTCTACATAATATATTATTTTAAAAAAGGTAAGTTTTAAAATAAATTCGATAAAAAGTATACAAATAACTATTTCTTTTTCTTTTTTATTTCTGCGTTGAGTCCATGTGCACAAATCCACAACCCAGAGGTAAAGAAGTAGTTAATTACTGTAGTCATTAAAGCCTGAATGTAGATTTACTGTTTCATAACATGTAAATATAACACAAAATTGATATTTATAGTAGTGTTACTTGATTAAACACTATAATTTAAAAAACTACATTTAGCTCCTTGAACGTTGAACGGATGATCGGGCTTGTGGAACCTTAGTAAGGTGCTTTTGACGGAGCGATTCAATTTTCATAACGTCTCTGAAAATTTAAATTTTATTTTTTCAATTTCAAAACATGTATCAAACTACCAGTACACACAATGTAGGTTTGCACTTTAACTTTCGATGTTAATCGATGTGAATTGCGCTCCGTGACAACTCCTGCTAAAAGGAATGCAGGCAAAGTAGGTGTACTGAAAGCGTAATAGGTTTCGCACGGACGTGAAAGAAGGCAGGCAGATAAAGATAACTGTGGGTAGTAGTATATGAATGGGGCTCTTGACGCTCTCGCTGGCGCGAGGTGAAGGTGCCGGTCAATGACCGACCGAACACTGATGTCAATGCGGCCATCTTGGATGACCTTGACTTTGACCTTTGACTTTGACCCTTGACCTTGAACTTCATAAACTTCGTTTTTACCTTGACATTTTAAACTTAACCTTTCCCTCTGTCGCCATCTTAAATTTCGCCATTGTGAACTCTTATGGCACGTATGCTATCCTGGCTCTGACATTACATTCACTTTTTTCGATTCTGACAGCAGTTACACCATATTGTTGTTGTTATCTGCTGGAATTCACGATCTTGGATGACCCCGGAGGCCGCCATATTAGAAACCGACATCTTTGCTCTGTCTCATGCCCGTAAGTTTGATGTTCCATTACCTGCCAGTGGTATTGTGGTCCTTATTGGCATATTACATTTAATTTTTTTATACAAAATACATTGAAACTGTGGTGATTCGAACCATGAGAACTAGAAACTCTGGGTTAGAAAACATACGCCTTTGACCGCACGGCCATTGAATTAAATAAGGCGTATAAAAAATAACACACACATATTCGGTCTTGTAGGTTTTTGAATTTGAAGGAATAATTGCATCACTCATTAAAGGGCATTGCTGCCATCTTTATTTTCAATACAGGTGCGCTAGTTAACACACATAACATGATAGAGGGCGCCACCGCCATATTATTTTCAGTAATCGATATAAGGAGCGCTAGTGTCACGTAGTACACATGCCATCTGCTAGAGTGCGCTGCTGCCATATTGATTTAACTTTTCCCGCTAGAGTGCAGTAATATTAAAAAACATATAGTCAATGGTCACGATATCAGCCATCTTGTCAGCTGTCATGACCGTCATCTTGAGAATATGTAATTATTAATCTTGATTCGGGGAAAATTAAAAAAAAAAAACATTAAAAATAATTTGTTAAAATAATGATTCATTCAATCAATATCCATTCTCAGTTCGATTCTTAGTCAGTGATAAGAGTTACTATAGTTTAAAATAAATTTTTAATTCTGTTTCTCAATACATTTCAAGGAGTTAATTAAACATTATCTTTACTTAAATCGACTCTATACAAGATACCTGACCGACAAAATAAATACGTTGTCTCTGTGCTTACCATGAAAGTCTAATTTTTTACTACACGTCGAACATTTTAAACAGATCATGTATGATGTCAAACGTATAGACCAGGCGTCTCCAAACCAGGAGAACAATTATGATCTGACTACAGACTTGTCGGTGCACAATCAACGAAAATGACGTATTTGGAAGCACATTAAAAAAGTAAGCACATTTGGAAGCACACTCTAAAATAAAGCACATTTAGTAGCACATTCATCTCGGTAGGATAATATCTCATCGGAGGGATACGTTCTCATCAGGGATACACTCCCATCACAGGGATACGGTCTCGTCAGAGGAATACGATCTCATATGAAGGATACGATCTTGTCAGAGGGATACGATCTCATCGGTGGGATACGATCTCATCAGAGGGATATGATCTCATCACAGGGATACGATCTCAGCACAAGGATACAATCTCATCATAGGAATACGATCTCATCATAGGGATATGATCTCATCAGAGGGATTCGACACTACATACTTGTCTACATGCTTTTAACGAAAAGGATATACGTTTACACGAAGATTAAACTCGGTAGGATACGATCGCCAATTTATGTTAGGCTACAATTCCTCCAACTGTCTTTGGCTTCAACAGCTCAGCGATATTGTGTTACAAGATTACAAGGATACTTGGTTACGAAGTTAAAAGATTTCGAAGCTATACGGCTACAAGGCGACGAGGTTACGAGGCTACAAATATTCAAGACTCCAACTCTCTAGGGCTCCAACAGCTCCAGCGATATTAGACTACAAGATTACGGGGCTACATGGCTACGAAGCCACAAGTCTACGACGTTACAAGGCCACGAAGCAACGGGACTAAGAGGCTACAAGTTTTCAAGGCTCTATCTTTCTTTGGATCCAACAGATTTAACGACATTTGGCTACAAGGCTACGAGGCTACAATGATACGAGTCTACATGGCTACAATTAGCTACGTGACTGCAATGTTACGAGGCTATAAGGCTACGAGTCTACAAGGCTCCAAATGGCTATGAGTCTACAAGGCTCCAAATGTCTATGAGTCTACATGGCCACATTTGGCTACTTGGATACGAAGCAACATGGATACGAAACTACATGACTATGACGCTACATGACTTTGAGGCTACAATGCCACGAGGCTGAAAAGCTACAAGTCTTCGAGTCTACAAGGCCACAAAACAATGAGGCTATGAGGTTACAAGTCTACGAGGTTACAAGGCCACGACGTTACAAGGCCACGAGGCTATGTGACTACGAGGCTACAAGTATTCAAGGCTCCAAATGGCTTTATCTCCAACAGCTCCAACAACATTTGGCTTCAAGGCTACGAGGTTACAAGGATACGAAGCTACAAGTCTACGATACTTAAAGGCTACGATACTACGAGGCTACAGAACTACGAAGATACAAGACTATGAAGCTACGAGGCAAATTTAATAAATGAATAAATGACTACACGGCTCCAACTGGCTACGAGGCTACAAGGCCCCAAGGCTACAAGGCTACGATATAACGAGGGTACGAGTCTATAATGTTCCAACTTGCTACAATAGCTCCATTCATCAGCGAGAGTTAATGTATCTGATGCAAAAGAATTTGTTGCAAGTAGTCCCAATTCTTGCCAACAGATGTCCTCAAATATTCTGTTGAGGTAAATATTATTTAATTTTCATGTGGGGTGCGGGATGCTCACTCATAGTCGCCAGCGAAGGAGGGCTACTCTAGACATCAAGGAGAAGGAAAAGCGTCTTGCATGGCAGTGTTTATCAACTGTTTCAAGGCATTGTAACAGACTGAGTAATGATTATTTTTTTAAATTCCACCTGTTAGTGTTTCTGAGTTGTTTTAAGACAAATTAATCGTCTGGTAATGAATCTTTTTTGTCTCAATTACATGTAATGAAATATTGCAAGTGCTGATTTGGTAACAGAAATTTACTAATGAAACGAAACTCTGAATAAAATTGCATGTCTGATTACAAAAAAATGCAGGGACTCGTTCCTTTTTAATAACCAGAATAGCTTGGAGAATAACAGCAGAAGTCTCGCCAGGAATAACCAGCAGTACACGGAGAAAACCAATAAAATATTGGTATGAATAATTAAGAGCCCTTGGAGAAACCACAGGAATAATCTGGAGCACATGAAAAAAACCAACGCACGTTTTGCTAAATCAAGATCAGTGAATCACAAAAATTATATTAAAAAATTAAAAAAAAAAAATCTGGCTTGTTCTAGAACTCTATCCTTGCTGACAAAGGAAAAGTTCAAAAGCTGTCATGGTTCGAATCACCTCGGTTCCAATGGATTTAGTATAAAAAAAATTAAAATTAATATAGCTATAAGTACCACAATACCATTGGCACGTAATGGAACATCGACCTTACGTGCATGAGACATAGCAAAGTTGGCGCTCTCTAAGATCCATCAGCAGAAACAAAGATGTGGGTTTTCAAGATTGCGGCCTCCAGCAGAACAGAAAAAACCAAGATGGCAGTCGTGACATAATCCAAGATGGCGACCTCTAGCAGATAACAAGATGGTGGAATTTCTGTCAAAATCGAAAAAAAGTGACTATAATGACAGATCCATGATGGCAGATGTGGCATCAGAATTCAAGATAGCAACAATAACGAAAATTGCAACGTTCGGGGAGTGGGGTGAGCGATTTCAAGATGGCGAAATTAAAGATGGCGACTGAGGTTGAAGGTCAAGGTTAAAATCTGATTGTCAAGGTCAAAATCTAAGTTTAAGATAAAGGTCAAAGTTCAAGGTGTAGTATCAAAATCAAAGGTCAAGTTAAAGGTAATTCAAGATGGATCAAAGGTCAAGTTCAAGTTAATCCAAGATAACCGCCGCGATATTAGATTTCGGTCGGTCATTGACCGGCACCTCCACTTCGCACCGGCACCAGTCATCTACTACTGTTGATGTACGACGCTACGGGGTAACACCGCGTCAGTCGCAGCCTGGCCTACTGTATTCTACGAGTATTCTACAAGTGAATCATACTTGCTTCTACGAAGTTCTCAAGCTGCGTTTAATTTCCATTACTGTTCAGTGTATGGCTCTCCGCCTCAGAACCATAGCCTTCGTCGTAACTTGCACGTTTATCAAGTACACCAAAGATTACGCTGTTTCACCATTACAGTTATGATGACATTTTGTGGCTTTTAACACAACTTTATCTCTTAGAGTTCTTTCACGTATAGTATCATAAATTTAATGTCTAAAACTCCAATTTAAAAAGTCTAAAAAATTGTTCTCTTGGTGTTAGGATCGTTTGCACTTTTTAATAGTTTTTTTAAAAAAATTCAGCTCAGTTTTATATTCTATCTACTAACAGTTGTAATAGTTATTTCATTTGGCGTTTTTTGATGTATAAACTCCTTAACTCTAGGTATACAGCATTTGATACGAGTTATTTCTTGAATGTAACGGAAGTCAAATGAACGGAAATGTGTAACCACGGTGCCGAACTCGTCAAGATGGCAAACCCAAGTATAGCAATCTAAACCCGTTCACAGTCACTTACGTAAACAATAGGGGACAAACAAAACGTATTGGTGTGCCAAATTAATTTTTATGACAGTGAAACTACCCTGGAATATATTTGGAATACTAAATTAGTCATAGTAAAAATAAATCACAAGTTTTACAACACGTAATAAACTGGCATTTAATTGTAAAATGCTTGGTAACGCAGCGACAGAGGATACGGCTGAGAAGCCCGTCTCTGAAAATACTTTTTAAATTTTTTGAAAAACATTATTACATAATATAATAAGCGCAATGAGATTAATGATTGCTTGTAGCAAGTATTAACAGACTGAGTTCAGTCATTTGTTTAAGCAAAAACAAATATACCAAAATATATTTAGTGATGTAGTATGTGCTTTTTTTTAAACTGTTTATGTTTAATATTTTAGTATGGTCATAGCCTTTAAGTATAAATTCTAGCGTGTGCGGAAACTTTATATTATTAATTGTTTATTGAATTTTAACAAGATGGTCAGTATTTTATTCCAGAGCCGGGGTTTAGACATTTTAAAAGTCTTTTTCACTTTTATTGTAGCCACTTCTAATGGTTTGAATTTCCGTCTGGTTAGGTTGCTATCTGCATGTGATGGTCGCAAGCAACGTTTACGATTCAGACAGCGAATTCTAGTGGCGAGTGCAGAAAGTACGTGTGTGATTCGCGTCCATAATTTTTTTACTCGTAAAGCGAATATTCTATGTATAAGTTTATTTATCATATTCTGCATTATTTTATATAATTATGGTTAAATTTTGAGTCCATGTTTCGTATTATAAGTTTATTTGCAACATCAGAAAACATGAATTTGTTCATTACCAAGGTTAGATGTTTACACATCACTAGCGAGTACTGAAAGTCTTGAACTTTTTTTAAAAATTTTATTTGATATAAGATATCATTTTTATTGATTTAAAGCACATGAAATATTTTAAATATATTTTAGCAATCTTGTGATTGCAGCCTATATGTCAAACAAGGGTGAATATAAACTGGCGTAAATTAAAGCATTTAGTATTTAAACAGTAAATAATTGTTCACTATATCAATAAAATTTAGTCTAATTTACTTCAATACTCTTTATTTTTTTAGTTTAAGCCTTTTTATATTTACTCTCTTGCAGTATTTGTGTTTGATAAAACGTTAAAAATGTGAGCTTTTACTATGCCTTCCTAAACTGTAATCACTAAAAACAGGTAATAAAGTTTTTTTTTGTCATTGGTTGTGTCATCGGTTAAAAAGCACTTTTTTTGTAAGAAGTATGATATACAGCCTGTCTTAAACGTATTAAATAAGCACTATTTCAACTAATGCACAGTTTCTTGACAAGAGTTGTGTAAAATTAAATTGTAAGGTTTTAACTGTGAGCTTTAGTATAAAGGTATATGTTCTTACATTATGCGACATGTTATTTTCCCCATGTTTTAGGTTCAACTTGACCATCCGAATAAATTGAATATCTAACAGGATTATTTATGTAAAAGAAAAATATGAATGTACTAGCTGCAATGCCCGGCGTTGCCCGGGCTGAACACAGGGTGAAGGGGACCTTTTTCGAAATCAGATGTAGTTAGTAATTGTCTTCTTAATTTGAATGTCAAGTTGAAAATTAATTTATATCACTTCCAGATCCCGACAGACGTTGTTCTTCCAGTTTATAGTTATTTACCTGGTCTGTGTGTAATTTATAATTTATAAAGCACTATAGAAAAAAGCTGAAAAATAAGAGATTACTAATATTGAAAAGATTCCATTATTTAGCTAATGCTCGGCATGCATTGCAATGCCTCATTCAGTTTTGTTTTGCAATATGTTTGAAGTAGTTCCAAATATACAAATCATCTATCCATCTCTCTATATATATTTATCTCTATCTACATCTATATACATCTATGCATTTCTCTATCTCTATTTATCTCTTTATATCTACATATATACTTCCCACTATCTCTATATCTTCTATATATAAGTCTCTATATAGTTCTATACATCTATAGGCATATATCTTTATCTAACCAATTTCATTCTCTATACCTCGCTCTATCTCAACTTATCTCTCCGTCTCTATCGCACTCTATCTCTGTCTCTCTTTTGTATTTAAATAAATTGTGTCATGCGTGCGCCCTTATACAACAAAAACAGACGAAGTGCCGCTATATAAAATGAAATAAACACATTTTTTGACACGATTCGTGCTCCAACTATTGAAAAATAGTTATACCGTCTCAGTAACCTTCATGGGCATGCGCAAAACAAATCACCAAAATTGTATCGCAATCGGATGAATGGTATAGGAACGCATACGGCACAAACAAACGAAAATTAAAGACATGAAAAACGCATCAAACGATGGTGCGTTTAAAATTCAAGGCAACTCTATCTATTGAAGAAGTTAAGAACAAAACTGTTATTAGCGCCTTTATTTTGCTAGCCGCTGCGAGCTCCACTAAGCGGACTGGTCTCACCAAGAAGAAAAATATGAATTTGCCAGACCTTACTATGTGTATGATCGTGTGTCAGACATAGAGAAATGACACTCACTCACTATTTGTATGCCTATGACCTATGATTTTGTCTGTTATAAAATGAAATTATCACTTTTTCACTCCCTTAGGGATGTAATTTCATATTATTATGGGGTCTATGTGTTAATCCAGGTTATAAGCTAGCTGTAGGTCAAATTTCATTCAAATCCATTCAGTAGTTTGAAAGAGTAACAAACATCCATCCATCCATACTTACAAACTTTCGCGTTTATAATATTAGTAGGATATGTTCTTAAATCTTCAACACTAAAATTGTTATAAGAAAAAAAATGATTTTTAATATTTAGATTATCTGTTTGGCCCAAAAAAATTAAGTGCCATATCGTACATGTTCAAAGAATATCTCCGTGAGTGCGACAGCAAAGCACTCTGCACCTAACGACATTCAAACCTGCTACTTTACAGGCAATAACGCGCAGGAAACAGTGTAGGCTGAACTATGTTGTGTGACATAAACGTGATTATTCTAATTGCTAGAAAACACTTAGATAAGTTTACTTACCGATGCAGTCTTCCCGTTCTTGCTGGTAACTTTCAGTAACGAACCTTCGTACCCCTGAAAAAATCAAACAAATTTGTTTATCATATATATAATTAAATAAACAGGCAAATATGAATATCATATTTTTACTTCAATAGCATAAAAAATATTATATCAGGTTAATATAGAGCTCAGGGTGCATCAAAATGCATTTGTTATATAGTTAACTTCTTCCTAATCGCTGGGTAAAACGGCATTACGATACTCCAAGTAGTTTTGCAGAAATGGCCGTTTAAATGGTTAGGTACAACAATTCAATCACGTTCATCGATTTACGGTTGGTATAAAGTTACGAGGCGTGTCTGGAAAGTAAATACCGATTGGTCATTAAAAAAATAAACTCATGAAAAAAGGTTTTATTGAAAGTTTTAGTTTACTTCATATCTACATTACATTATCACATGGTCGCTATTCAGTTCCAAGCACTTTTCGCAAAGCTCTACCAGTTTATTTAACCCTTATGCACAGAAGTTCGCCGCCTGTTTACATTCTTGATATTGTACATTTTGCTGTAGTTGTTGACTCACGTTTCATTAAATCAACAAAAATGAAGCCATTTCCGTCCCAAAAAAAAAAAGCAGCTATTGTGATCAGTGCCACTGATCACGCAAATAAACCAACTGTGTAGGTTAATTTTTGAGTTAAGTTTTATAATAATTTATTTTTTGTATTTGCCATGACTTAATTTGATCGCCTTATTAACGAAAACTTTACATAGACTCGGAGATTTTAATGTATATTTTTTAGTAAAGTTTAAGTTATTTTTTTATGCTACTAGTTTTAAGTATTATTTACATTTAGTTTTCCGTGGGCAGCATACATACGCATACTTGGGCATGTTTAAAGAAGTGTGAGAAAGTGAAAGATTGGGACTATTTTCTTTGGCGCGCGGCAGTGGCGCGCCACGGCGGCGAAGCTGTGGGGAGTCGGTGAGAATTCGCTCTTGGCTCGGGCGGTCGCGAAGAAAGAGCTCGCGTAGAAAACGTCATGCAAAATAATATCGACATGACGTGTGCAAGTCAGGGTGTTCTGTAGGTTTAACCGGGTGTTTAACGTCAGGATGGTGCTTACTGAAAACTGTTGCCGTGAAACTTTTAAAGACGTTATTTATTTTTCCGCAAAATGCACCCCGCGGCAATCGCAAGTGGTGTGTAAATTTTCCCTTTATTTGTCAGCGAGCTGCAGTTCGTATACACAGCAAGTAGTGTTTCTCCTGCTACTAGGAACGTCCGTGTAGCAGCCAGGCAACCTTCGGAAACGCGAAGCCTGCACCGCGATCTTTAGTGGAACAAACTGTAATTGTTATTTGCAAATTACCATTTTTTTAGTTGCGTTTAAATTTTGTTTGTGTGTAGGTTGCTCCAACAAGACTGACTTTAAGTTGGAAGTTTGTAAAGGAATAGCAAGAAAAAGACGTTATTATTTAATTATTGTAAAAATATATATAAATATTTTATAAAAATTTTAATTATAATATTTATTCATATGGATACCAATTATACATTGTAGGGGTATTATTAATTTAAAAAATCAGAAAAATTTGGCCAGATCATTTAAATATTTTTTATATATTCTTTTTAGTAATTTTAAATGTTGTATATATTAATACATGCAGGTTGAGAACTTGAATACCTATGTTCGACGATATTTTTGTTTGTATTCCGATGGTAACCAAACGTAAAAGCGCCAATAAATCATACTTTAACTTTCCATTTGCGTTATTCCAGCTATTACTCCTACTAGGTCCTTCTTAAATTTTCTGCTGCTGTTGTTTAAGGCTCACGATCTTAAAATATGGGTAGCGGTCCAAATATTTGCAGAGTTGGGTTGAAAATGTTTAATTAATTTCTTTTATAATGTTCGTGCATCCGTAGATAAATAAGACTGCGCCTGGTAAGACGTGGAAACTGTCACTGTCTGTTGTCCCACCAGGAGACAGTGACACCATCATTTTTCGTCTCGAGTACGAAGATAGCTTAAACCTTTTCTAGAGATGTTCACTAAGCGCCTGTGCTTAGGCAACACGCATTGTGTATTCGAAGTCCATGTTGCCTATGGCCGAGGCGTCTGTTCCATTCCCAGGTGGGGAACTTCTATGCAGAGGGGTTAAATTAACTGGTAGAGCGTTGCGAAAAGTGCTTGGAACTGAATGACGACTGTGAAAATGTTATGTAGATATGTAGTAAACAAAAACTTTCAATAAAACCCTCTTTTCATGAGTTTATTTTTTTAATGACCAAACGATACTTATTTCTGGACACGCCTCATATTGTAAATATTAACTGTAATGTAAATACAGTGACGTAAATTTGTGTTATTATTTAATAGCGTTACCAAGACTGTTTTCCACGAGAGATATCCCTGATCCTGTTTTCGCCGCCTACTGTTTACTTTATGCTAGCTGCTACTAAGTCCTGTGATTCTCCGGGTATCCTTAGAAAAATAGCGTAACCGAGGTTGTTTTCAAAAAGACGGTAATTTTTAATGTCAGTAGATTACGGCCGTGGCCAAGACTGTTTTCCAACCTAATATTTTATTTTTCCATTTCAAGTGAATATTGAAGAATATCACTCGAAGTGATAACCTAATTTTCAGAGTCCAAAAAGTATAGTCTAAAACAAATTTAAAACAATAAATAAAATATTTTAGTTTACGCATAGGTTAGTACCCCTTATCAGGTACCTTAAATTACCATGCTGCACAATTTATTCTACAGAAGACATAGTTTCTTCCAAAGTAAACAAAAATACATATCGTTTTCAGATCGAATTTAGCTGTCCAATGTATCGGAAAACTAATGGTACATGACATACGATACAGTAATTAAGTTTTATAATATGATTAGGAAAACAATGGGAAGTCAAAAATGCATTTTTGAATTTCAAATGACTGAATATGTCATGTTCCAAGAATTCAACAAGACGAAAATCATATTCTTGTATGAAAATGCTACTGTAAAATTATTCTGCCGTAGATAATGAAATGATAGAAATATCGCAATGAATTTTTAGACATTGTTTAGAAAAGAGGTAAGGATATAATAAAGGCATTTTTTAATTTTGGTTTTCCTTTGTTCCGATGCTTCCCTGTGCTAAATATTTACCGTATAACAAATTTTATTATTTCAATAAACATGAAAACTTGTGTACATTCTTACATTAACATGCAGAACACCGTAAGTTGCTAAAATTTATTCAAGGATGAAAAATGAGAGTAAAGAAGAGCTAAAATTTGTTTTAGTAAGTGATCATCGAATAATAAAAATTTCATTTAGCTGATCCTTTCTTTATCATTGTTCTTAAGCTCCTTTGATCGACTTAGACGAAAGACTGATAGAATTTAAGCAACACATAAATTAAATTTTAGTCTGGGATAACAAACATAAAGATAATTTCCATCCCTTTCATATATGACCCTTTTATCCATAAATATATTCATAACCTGTTCTGGCATAAATTATTTGTATTTAAAAGCATGTATATAAATAACTTTTTCCAATAGAATAAAATCTCAAGCCAGGGTCTTGGACTTACAAGGTATTCAAATTGCTCAATTGTTTAATTTAATAGAAATATAAATCAAATTTGAGTTAGAATAGTTTTAGATTTATTGATTGAAATAAATGTTAAAAAAATAATTAAATCCTAGCACACTTTAAGTGAGCACTAAAAAGCAGCACATTCTTATATTTCAAAGATAAAAAATTACACGTTCTTTGAATGGTTCGTGCAATGGGTAAGATTGGTTTAAGATGTTTTTATGGAGGTACGCCACTGCGTAGTCTATGTTCTGTAATTTTATTACATCGGTTGATTTTATCTTGTCTTATATGTGTTTGTTTGCACATTCATCTATTTTGTGGATTCATATTTTTGGTCCGTTATTGAGTTTTATTACTACATTCGTCTTAACCAGCAATGGCTTAAATTTAGAAACCACAGTTGGAAAGTAAATATATTTAAGTTCAGAACAAAATTTAGTTAGTTACTTATGATGAAAAACGTATGGGATCATTTATGTCGCTAGAGGATGGAATATAAATGTGACTTCAAACATATAAAGGACTAGGGAATATGAATGAGTTTTATTTGTTAACGAGGTGAGTGTAAATGCCTTTTGACTGTATTTGTAATGGGGGTCGGAAATATCACAATAATAACCATGTGTGAGCTTCTGATTTGCGTTGTCTTGCTTTTAATAATTAATATTTGTGTTATTTATTTTAAATAAAATATGAATTAAGAAGCAAAAATAGGTTTAAAAAAGGAACTCTTTCAACTCCATTAATGTTTTAATGAGTTAAGTATGTTCAGTGTAGCAAAGAGTGAAATCCCACCATGTTCTACCACATTCCTATAAGTGCCACTATGGACCACCATGTCTTACTATGTCACACGTTGTCCTAGCATGAATACGGGAAAATAGAAGGGGGGGGGGGAGCAATATACATTGTTAGGAGGAGTTAAGTATAGGGAAGGCGATGGAAAGAAAGGTTGGAGGCGAAAAATGTAAAAATTTGCAAAACTTCCAAATTTAATTTAAAATTAAGTATTTTAAAATTGACATTTGTGTAAAAATTGGCAAAAATTCCAAACTTAATTTAAAATTAAATATTATAAATTGATATTTAAATACTATTCTTGATATATTTCTGCTATATGAATTTTAATGGATTTTTCCACACAAAATATATATGTCAACCAATATCACAAAAGAAAGGACAAGTCAAATTAATAAAAAAAAAACGACCACACTACAAAACGAAATGAACACAGGCCCAAAAATTTAAAACGTTTACTCTATCAGTTAATCATAGATATGGATGATGAGTACTTGTGACAGATAAAGCAACAGAGAAAACAAATAGCTACCCAACAAATAATAGTGATGATCCTGGTCAAACAAACTTGGGGAAAACAATTAAAAGAAGAAAAATTCAAACAAAAAACACTATTAAATACAATATATGAAACGAAAATTAAAAAGGAAGTTCAAGTCAGAAATACAAAACAAGTTTTTATGACGTTTGATATCTGTAGTTTGTCCTTTTCTTAAGTCAAGACTCTAGATAAATGAGAAAATCGAAGTATACTTGGATGGTGTTATGCAAAAAGGAGTTAACCCACAAAATTGAAAAAAACGAGTTATTGACATAGCTGTGTTGAGAAAATGCCATTCTTTAAGAAGCAATAATGATTGAAGCAATATTCTGTATTAATGTGCCATCTAGTGGCGCAAGTGTCAACCCACTCTCACGATACTGGCCATTGTGTATTAAGCAAAAGCCAGTTAACCCTCTTACTCACGCTTGTGCAGGTGAAGTGTTGTTTGCTGGTAAATGAGAATCATTCAACTCATTTACGCAAACGTTACAACACCATTATCGGATAACGGTGGTTGTAGTAATACCTAATACATCGCAGTTTTTATTGTGTTGTGGTGATAGCTGATTAGTCAAAGGTGAGTACTTTCACAAAACGTACATGTGATGTTCTAGGTTAAGTCTTTATCATAAGCACTTGAAGACGTGAATGCTGTGCATGGTTTAATGACTCAATGTGCATAATGTAGCTTTTCTGCACTACCAGTAGTGCAATGTTTTATTATAAATTAAAAGTAAACTTTTGGTGTAATAAAAATAGATTGTAAGTGATAGTGGCTTAACTGGTTTTTACCTAATGTCGTATCCACTGTGTTTGTGGTTTAACTCATATTGGCATAATTATATTTACATACGTAATGACACGAGTCCATTTGTAAAACCACTATTGCTGCTTAAACTGAAAAATTGTTGCATAACAAAATCGTCACAAGATACATTCAGTTTACGGTTCTATTAACACCTCCCATCACTGCCTTCAAAAGACATATTTTGGAGTAATAAACTACGTTTAACGGTTTACAAAATAATTCTATATTTCAGTCAAACTAAATATATACAGTACTTATAATAGTTTATGAAATAAAACATTTATCATTCTTATGTTAGGAATTCAAAACAACACATCTCCACAATGTAAAAACCTAATACAGGCAGTCCTCTACTTTCACACCTTTAACTTTAAGACTGCCTGTACTATATTACATATGCTATGCTCTCCAGATAAACCTATAAAAGAATAATATATTTACTATTGTGGTATGAACTGAATTGGTTGGTAATAATTGTAAAAATGATTTGTAATGGGAACTGTATTTTTCATTTCAGATGTCAAGGGGAGAATACATGGTGGATCAGACTTTACAGCTTCTGGAAACAAGTGAACATCTGAAAGTGAAAATGAGAGATAAAGAACTTATGGTGCCAAAAGGTGGAACGTCAGTGTTAGATGCACAGGGACAACACACTTTAAAAGCTACTAATGAGCAGGTTAAAGGAATAGCAGTTGAGGAGACAGAGGATATGCTGATTATGGGAACTACAGGAAACGACAATGGGATAAACATTAGCAAGGATTTCAGTTCTGATACAGATCAACAGACATCGGACATGGTGGAGCAAGCATTACAGCTTCTGGAAACAAGTGAACATCCGAAAGTGAATGTGAGAGATGGAGAATTTATGGGACCAAACGTTGGACAGTCAGTGTTGAGGCCATTTGTGGCGGCCTCAGTCGTCTTGATTTTTATTATAACTTTTATGGTGCGTAAAGGTTGTTTTAAGATCAGTAAATTGTTTTATAATATTATTTATAGTATTATATTAGTTAATGGTGTATGTAAATTATTTATTTGTTGTTTTGTTGTACGTTTATTATCCTTATTCGGTAGTGGCAACCGCTATATTTAACCAGAACGATCGAGCGGAGTCAGGGGTGGCTGGACAGGAGGGGGGGTGACGTCACCTGACGAGAGAGGGGAGGCGCCGGCCAGCTGTTTTTGACGTTCGGACAGACTGTATGTGTTGAGCGCGGGCCGCGGAACTATGCGGGAGAGACGAGAATTGGCTTTTCAGCGATGAGCTACGAGTGCGACGTTACGTGATTACGTGATGACGGTAATGCCATACACCCTCGGCGAAGTAACACCAGGCGTGGTGTATGAAAATGCGATATCGTGGGCCTAGTGCACTGGTCATCAATGTAGCGCGATGCTACAGGCGCTACAAGGTGAGCGGGGTTTACATCCGACCCCGGCGCACACCGACTACAGAGGTATGCCTCTAGAACAAGTAAGTGCAAGAACTGGATTTGTAACTTTTGACTCCGCTGGTTTGACTTGCGGGCAACGTGTTTAAAACAGAGTGCGGCGATGGAAATTACTGGTAGAACTATCTAGACGTCACTATTTCGTTTTTTCACCCTCCCCTCCTCGGTAGTAGACTTTATGGGACTTTGGTTTATTTTAAGTATAGTGTAAGAGTGTTTGTATGTGAATGTGACCGATGTACATGAAATTTAATTATAGCAATTGAAATGGTATCACGAATTGGATTTATAGGTTGCTTTCCTTTTTTCCGTACTTAATGCTGGTCATTCTATTTCTGGTAATTCATTATATATATGTTAAGTATCACAATAAGTTTAGCAGGGCTGTCGGTCAATTTAGTACGTTAATGATTGCTTTTGCGCACTGGTCAAATTTTAAGCCAGTCCATGCGCGTCTATTTAAGTTAATTTTACGACACTTTCATTTTCATATGTCAATAGAGACGCGTATACGGGACTGGCGTGGCGGGTGCGGGCGTGTTCAACTACCCCGGTATAAGGGGGGTTGGCCACAGTGTTAGATGCACAGGGACAACATACAGTAGAAATAAATCCAGGTCCTGGTAATGAGCAGGATAAAGAAATAGTGGTTGAGGACATGGAGGATATGGTGATTATAGGAACTAGAGGAAAAGACAATGGAGTAAAACACAGCAATAAATTTAGTTCTAATACAGAAGATCTTGAATCTTCAAGTTCTGGTTTTGGTCCAACTGAATCAGATAGCAGTACCACAGATAATGAATCTCGGCTCTCGGAAGGCCGACCATCACGTGGAAGGAAACGAAAGCATCCCGACCAGTCAAGTAAAGACAGTAAAAAACGATCTAATAAGAACGAAAAACATTTCAATTGTAGAGATCAGGAAGTTGCTCCTAAAGAATTTAATACTGCGTTTCACTGTTGTTGCAAAAGAAAATGCACACATATTGTATCTGTGGAAAAATGCAGAAGGGCCTTCAGTCAGTTCTGGAAAGCGGGGTCATTTTCTGGTCGATGTGGTATTATTAAAAAAAAAGTCAAAGAGGTCGAAAACAAGAAAATATATTTTTGGTAAAACTGAAGTGTGCAAAATGGCATTTCTAAAAATCCTACAAATAAACCAAAACCGTGTTGATGTAGCCTTGCAAAAAAGAAAAAAATATGGACGTTATTTCAGATTTAAGAGGTACAAAGAGTGGTGGTAAGAATAAGCATTCCAAAGAGAAAGTCAAGGAAGTTATACAGCATATTGATTCCTTTCCCAGATATGTTTCTCATTATTGTCGAGCTGACACTGATGCCAAGTTTCTTAATGAGGACTTAAATCTGAGTACAATGTATGAATTGTACAAAAGTAAATGTAATGATCCAGTAAGTCTGTCATTATATAAATTCTTATTCTACAGCAAATTTAATTTAAGATTTAAATCACCGAAAAAAGATACATGTCTGATGTGCGATACATACTTGGCACTTAGTAAAACCTATGAAGGTGATGACTTACTTGAGCTGAATAGACTAAATGAAGCCCATTTACAAGCAGCAAAAGATTTAAAATGTGAAATGAACAAAAACTTGAAAGAAGCACAGACCAGTAAAGAAGTCGAAACCGTAACTTTCGACCTGCAGAAAACCCATCCACTCCCAAAGTTGCCAACAAATATTTTATATTACAATCGTAAGCTCAATGTATACAATCTTGGCATTCATGTAGGGAGCACAGAAAAGGAATATTAAATGTATGGCTGGAACATGAAGCTGGTCGTTGGACACAGGAGATAGGATCATGTCTTATGAAATACCTAAAAGAAAACATTCAGCCACCTACAAAGAAACTTATTCTATGGTGTGACTCGTGTGGGGGACAGAATCGTAGCATAAGGCTTGTACTTCTGCTTATCTATACACTACAGAATCATGTATCATTGGAATCTATCACAATGCGATTCTTGCTGTTGGGCTATAGTTTCCTACCAAACCACTCAGAATTCGGAGATGTGGAATGTGCTCTTAAAATACAACGACTGTATACAGATACTGACTACATGAATGTCATGAAATCCTGTAGAAAGAAGAAAAAGTTCACTGTCAACTGAGTGAGAACTGATGACATGTATTCAGTAAGCACTTTGGAAGCTGGCATCACTAATCATAAGATTTATGTAAATAGACAGAAAGTAAGTTAGCTTTCTACCCATGAAATCCATTTGAAGAAAGACGAACTAACTATGCTGTTCATGAAACAAAGCATAGCTCAGGAAGATTCACAAAAAGTAGATATCACGAACAATAAGAAAGGACGAAGGGCATCATTGAAGGATGTACAATTGCATCATTTGTGGCCAAATGGAAAGGAGTTGTCAAAAGAAAAGATTAAGGATTTGAAAGATGTTCTCAAATTAGTTCCAAAAGATACTCAGAGTTTTTATAACTTCTTGAAGAATGTACAACAAGGAAACTTTGTTGATAACATTGAAGGTTTTGGCAATGACATGAGCATTGGTTATGGTGATCATAGTGGGGATGCAGAAATGTCTACGTCTGCAGAGTAATTTCCAAGACTTCCTCATGATATACTTTTGACATGTAGCATATTTTCCTGTTTTGGTTAGGAGTTTTCATTTTCATTAAAATGTTTGCCTATAACAATCTTATGAACATTGGTGACTTTCCTTTGTTAATGTATGTGTTTGAAAGACTACGTAATTATCGTCATTATTACAAGATGTAACATGTATATTTTATTATTATAGTCAGTTATTTAATTTTTTATGGCATGCAAGTGTATTACATTTTAAGTTCTTCAATACATTATTATAATAAAACATGCAGTGGTGGCTTAACATATTTCCATAATTCATGATACCTATAATGATGTTAAGCAAAAACCAGTCAACCCTCTTTTTTTATGCCCTCTGTTTGTGACATATTGATATTCACATTGAAACCATGTATAAGGTGTTGTACTATGTCCATACTTTGAGATAATGTAGTTAAAAATGTCTAGCCATGTGTTCATGATTTGAGAGATAGCGTTCAACTTTGAACTCAATTTACTCAAATCTACGTGTTGGTGGGTTGACCTGTTTTTGCATAACACCATCCACTTAGGGTTTTCTATTCAGTTTGATTGTTCTGTCAACAAGAAGTCAGGTTGCTACTCCTGCTTGCTGATGTGAAACTATAGTCGCACCGCCTGACAGTATTGCATAGCCGCCATCTGCTTGCGTGGAGCTCGCTTTCTCCCAGCCTCTTGTGACAGCTCATGTGTTTGTGCGTGGTATTCAGGATCCAACCAAATACTACTTTTATTAAGTAGGTCCCGAAGCAACTATACTTTAATAACTTCGGCCGCTGCGTAAGTATTGTATTGAAAAGTAGGAGTTTGAGTTATTAATATTTAGAAGTGAAACTTCTTCGGGCGTAATGAGAATAAAGTTTCAAGACAACATTTTCGTGAAACGTTGTAAAACGCTTTCTGTCGCTAAACGGTTGCGGACGGTGCAGAGAACTGGCGGGCTGCGGGCTCCACGTGGCGGCGTGCGGCTCAGGTTGAACCCCGCCATGCTGCAGGGATAGACGGGTCACGGCGGTAGGGACCCACCTGCGCCTGACGCCACCCGGACTTGGGCAGAGGCAACACAACGGGGTTTTAGCTTATAGTGCACCGCGCCACTGGCCATCTTCGCAAGAAAATTGTGTTCCTTCAATTGCGTATTATTTTAATTATTTGTTTAAATCAGTATTGTTAAAAAGCGTTATATGAGTATTGTTTTAGCTGTGCAACTAAATATTTTTTTCTTGTATAATGCTTTTCACAGGGTAATTATTTGTCACGAATTATTATTTGATTAACTAAATCACACACCGTATTATAATTATGAGCCCACAAGCGTGCAAATGTGTTAAGTCCAATTAATAATATGCTAGTTAAAAAAATCAAACAAATCACGTACGCAGATTATTAAATCTTTTATTTTCATTTTGTGGTATAATGGTCACAATGGAAAGAGAGACTGTGAGGAAGGTTGACGCGTCGCGGAGCGGCGGTCATGTTGTCATTGTTCATTCATCCGACGCCAGAAAAATATCATGGCCTATGAAAGCATTGCAGTATGTCTATGTAGCCCATTGGCAGAATCTGTTGCACTAAAACTAAATGATATGGTGATATTTGCAGAACTACAAACAAAGTATAGTAGAATGCTCGATCATGCCTAACCTAAACATAATATAAAATTAAATTAAAACTAATTTATTATATTAATCCTAGCCTTGATATTTATTAAACAAATATTCTTTATAGCGTGAGTATTTAAACAGTGAGTAATATTTATTTTTTCATTAATCAGTATTGATTGATCAATAATTATTTATATCGTAAGCTAATATTTTCAAGTGAGTAATAATTTTGTTAATTCAAGTTTATAATTGTATTTGTATTTTAATCTAATATCTAATAAAATAAAAAAAGTTAGGATTATCAAATACTTGAAAAAGTAATGACAACCAAACAACCCTGCGCTGTTTTATCTTGTTATTAAATTGTATAAATGGTTTTGCTGAGTCATACTAAGTGATATTACAAATGTGGATGAGAATGAAAATAATTAAAGTTTATTGACTTTTCAAAACATGAATAATTTATATTTAATTGTTTTTATTCTATAGCTGGGGTCCTGAAATTCTTAATATTACATTTTATGGTGTGATTATTTCAACAGTGAGTAATATTTATTGTTTATTAATCATTATTGATTGATCAATAATTATTGATATCCTGAGCATCTATTTTTAAGTGAGTAATAATTCTGTTAATTCATTTTTATTTAGAAAAGTGTCTTCTTTCTCTCTTTTTCTCTCTCTACCGTTTTACTCCTTACGATATAATTACGAGCCGAGGTTTGAATTGCCAAATAAGTTTTATTTTTATCACATGTACTGAGTTACAAGCGCTCTTTTTTATATATTTTTTTGTCATTTGCCTGCCAACAGTTACAAAAATTTAAGAAATACACAACATACATACATACATACATACAACAAACAAATACATAAACAAATGGACAACCCAAATACAATCATAAAAATTTGGGAGCGTATAAAACAAAAAAAACAATAAAAACAACAGCAAAACAAAAAAAAATTGTATTTATGTACCTATGGTACTGTAAAAGACTTGATATCATCTAACGACACTTATTATGGCGATTCTAAGAGGAATTCGAGACGGAGGGAGGCATACAAACATGGCTACTCGCTAGAACTGACGAACCAGGCTCCGCGGGGAAGCGAAGCCCGGACCCCGCCCCCGCCGGCGCGTGTCTGCAATAAGGCAAGGGTCGACTCGCCGAGGAGGGACGAGCGAGCGACTCCCGCCCCTATCGCCCGCCGCGACAACAATAGCGGGAGCACCCTGGGGCAGGCAGGGAGGCGGAGCAGTGAAGGATGGGAAAAGTGACTTTCCATAGAACGTCGATTTTCTATTCGGATGCATAAAAAAAGGGGGAGTTACGGCTAGGAGGGCGAACGGGAGAGACAAAATTTGATGAAACCAGTAATATAATGGGCCAGGATGGTCGAGGGGCGAGGCAGTTGGGGAAGGGGAGGGGGGAGGGAAGAGTCGTGGCAGGCACAGCCAGCCCGCAGTGTAGCATGTGACTTCTGTGCGTCGTTGCCATGGAAACCGCTGCTAAACTATATTCACCCACTCCCTTCCCACGAAATGAATTACAACAAAATAATTATATATATAAGCATTTGCATGTATTTAAAAGCAGGAAATTTTCACATGCCTTAAGTTCTGAAAACGGTTCTAAATATAGTGTTACAAGTATAATGTGGGGGAACTGGGTTCGTAAGGGATAGCCCAAATATTTTTTATTACAGTTTTATTAATTACTAATTATAAATTACTAATAAAAATGTACTTAAAAATGTCTGATCACCGAACACTTCCACTTAAAAAGGTTAATTCGTAAGTCACTCAATGTCTGTCAAGTTCCACATTTCGCACTCCACACTGGAGCCAGGCTCAACAGTAGCTCGCCCCTTACCCCGCGCCTATCCACACACACACAGTCTCGCGCCACTCAGTCGCACTCTCACGGTCCCGTCGCTCCGCGTCGCGCCACTCTCGAGGGGCTCTCACCCTCTTCGCCTATGTCGCACTTTCCTTCACTCGTGGAACTCTCCTAACTCTCGGAACTCTCGTGGAGGCCGGCGTTGCTGCTTTTATACTCTTGGCAGACTTTCTGGAACTGACTGTGGAGTTGGAAGTGTCGCGTCACTTTGGGCCGCCCCTACGCCCGAAGAGTCCAGAAAGGGGTTGTTTATTCGCGTCACTTCGCGTGGTGGCCTCGGGAGACCCGCAAGATACCTAGGCCGCTAAAGGGTCATTGACAATGGCTTGGGGTTGGACGTTGCGTGGGGTACGGTAGGGGGAGGGGGGTAGCGAGGACCCTAGTAATCCGGCCATGCATGCGTGGTATGCCTTACGTCAGTGGACGGCGCGTGCGGGGCCACCAGCCAGCTCCGAACCTGGCGCGCATCGCGGTCCTGTATACGTTTATAACTATATTCAGGAATGTTAAATACTTTTTATTAATCAAACTAACAGGATCACAATTAAAAGTTTTGCAACAACTCCTTGGAAAACTTCAGTGCATATACTTATGAAAAAAATGAAAACGGAAATTTAAATTCTTATGAAATACAAAAAAAAAAAATAATTTTTTTCTTTGTTTGTCCGTTCAACCAGCACTCGAATTTCTACTGTAAAAAATTCGATAAAACCTCATTGTATTTCACATATTTATTTCTATTTATACACGTACAAAATTCAACACTGGGCCGGTTAACTATTTTTTCGTGTTTTTTACATATTAAAATCTAAATATCTAGTTAACACTAAATATTAAACTACGCTACAGAAAACCATTAAAGAAACGTAATAAATAACATAGCAAATAAGTAATAAATAAAACAAATCCGATTTCTTTCGTAAAACATCTTACTTAACAGTTTATTTCTATCCATTATTCCGCATTTAATGTAGCAGGGTTTCAGCTGACTGTTTCTTGTGAAGCAGTGCGCGATAAAGTGTTTTGAAACCAGCAATGGACGTGCTCTGCCAAAGAGAGTCAGGTATGACATTCCACAGATGGCTTGCCAAGTAACTAAATGATCTTCTAAAGAAGGTGCTATGGTGCTTAGGTATCTCAATAATTTTCCTTTGTCTGGTGATGTAGGCATGTTTCACCAACAGTTCAGAAAGCTTACAATAAAATTAATTTGGTGCCGCTCTAAAATGTATATTTTTGAGTTGGATTACAAAGTAAAATTGCCGTCTGTGATCCTGTTGAGCCAGTTTTTTTTTCGTTAGTTTCTGACTTACATGATCGTGTTTCTTCAAATTTTAAGCGTAAGGTAAACATGCGTCTTGCTATTTCTGAATTCTATAATACAGTATTTTGTCAATCCCGTCAAGCAATCCTGCACAGTAATCTAAATGTTAAATTAAACACAAGTGAGTCACAAAGTTAACAGTTCAATATTAATTTCGGAGGGGGGGAGAGGGGTTGAGGGGGCGGCAAGAGGTGTTTTAATTTGTACAGGTGAAGAAGTCGGTAATATCATATTTGAAGGCAAATTGAAATGTGTTTGTTCCACATTAGATTTTAATCAAATGTTATTCCAAGATTTCTGTAATTTTGGCTAGCGGAAATGGGACAGTTATGTATTTTAATATATAGGGTTAATTATTATATTAATATTGTTCTGCATGCCTATTTTCATGCATTCATATTTCGAACCGTTTAATTTTAAATCGCTTTAGATGCATAAATTTATAATAAATTTAAGATTTCGTTTATTTCGACCACTGCATGCGAGATTTCATCAGCATGCGCGGGTTTTAACAACTGGGTATTGTCAACATACTGAAGGCACTTCATGTGCTTGAAGCATTGTGGCATTCCTAATATAAAAACCGAAAATAGAAAAGGCCCTAATGTAGAGCCTTGTGGCGCTCCCACCATCGCCTGATTTTAATGGACGCTAGTTCCCCTTCATTGGTGCATACACGAACTTGCTTTTGCCGGTCTGATAAATAGTTCTTGAACCAAATCCAGCTGGCCCTAGACAACCCAATTCAAGTTAATTTTGATAAGAGTCATCCATGATTTAAAGTGTCAAACGCTGAGTAAGGTCTATGAACACGCTTGAGTCGTTTAGTGTTAGATATACATCGTCGGTTATATCCAGGAGTGTCATGTATGTACTATGGTCAGAACCAAATCCTGATTGTCTTCCGTATGCAATATTTCCTGTTTAAATATACTCGCCTAAGTTGTCGGTGGACTAACTTTTAAATTATTTTGGCATTTGCAAGTAAAATACAAACTGGGTGTCAGTCATTCAGCTCTCGCGGATATACTGTTTAGTTACGGGTTTAATTTTTGAATTTTTCCACCGGTTTGGGAAATCAGAAATTTTTATAGAAAAATTTATAATGCTAGCTAACGTGGGAACTGAGACTGGCGTACA
This sequence comes from Bacillus rossius redtenbacheri, assembly GCF_032445375.1. NCBI lineage: Eukaryota > Metazoa > Arthropoda > Insecta > Phasmatodea > Bacillidae > Bacillus > Bacillus rossius. The sequence goes on from NC_086330.1 coordinate 249,233,092, forward strand.
CAGTTTAATCATTTTAATGCTAAGCCCATCCAAACCTATCACCTTGGTTTTAATATAATTTATGGTTTTGTAAATGTCCGTTTGTTTAACTTGCTTAATTTTGAATCCCATGTAAGTTGAAGGTCTGTATGAAGAATTTTTTTTTTATTTGTGAACAGATATTTGAGGATGAAATAAAGAAATCATTTAATACTGCGAGCAGTAAAATTTGCTACAGGGTTTCCGGAGTTCCAGATGTAGTAGTGTGAAAACATTAAAAGTCATCCCATAACTGCTTGACGTTTTATGCTTGTTGGTATTTTCACAGAAAAAAGTTAAGTTTGTTGTGGCGTATGGCGTATTTAACTTTGTTACTCAATAATTTAAATCTATGGAAGTCTTGTTCAAAACGCTACTTTGAGAATTTTTTTTTTTCACAGTTCCTTTCCCTTATTAGCGCACGAACTTCCGACGTTATCCAAGGTGCATTCTTTTTCTTTCTTCTTACTCTTGCCTGCTGCAAGGGTGTATGCTTATCAAATAGGTTAGCAATGAAATGATTAAAATATTTAAGCATTTCTGTTGTTGTTTTGTGTTTAGTACACTCATTCTTTGTTGCCATACTAAGATCTTGTGAAAATAACACTGGATTAAAGTTTTTGTAATTTCGTATTAATTTAGTGCCAAGTTTATTCACAAAGAGTGGAAAGGCATACGTCATATACACTAAATTGTGTTCAGTAAACCCAATAATTTCATCTTGACCAAATGTAAGTACTTTATCCTCATTATTTATTAAGTATTATGAGATATTAATATTTCAATGTAAGGGTAATTCTAGTGGGTAAAGTAATATTTGCCGGAACCCGTACGCATTTAAAAAATTTCATTAAGGTATGTAACTTCATGTTTTTTTTTGTTTTAAACATATTTATGTTTCATTCTACCAAGATGAAATCGTCATACTTTTATAGCATGTATCCCACTTCGTTTTCAAAAGACTGCAAGTCCTTAAATGGTATGTTGGGTGGATTTTACAGGACTCCGACAGCAGCGATTATGTTCTTGTGCCGAACTACTCGATGGAGTGGGATTAAGAGTTTGTTTCCTCTATCGGTATCACGTGAAAGTTGTTGTTTACAAACAACTCTACTCTACCTCCTGTTTCACCGGACATTCTATAATTTCTTATTAGACAGTATCCCTCTACAGTAGTAGGGAATAAGAAAGTCTGGCACAGGGTACAGGGTGGGATCAAGGGTTGGGGTCAAGGGTTGGGATCCAGAGTGGGGAGCAGGAAGCGGGTCAATGACTTCGGTAACCATCTTGGATAACATCATTTCCTGTCGCCATCTTGTTTTTTTTTAAATGTCTGCCATTTTGGTTTCCGCAATAGAAGACCTTAATCCCTTGTGTTGCAGTTTTCATTACGACCGTCGTCTTGGAAATCTATATTTTGAATGCTAGAAAATCGGGAAAGATTTTTAAAATTTATAAAATTAATAAATAAAAATATTATAAAACTTACCGCAATCTTGGAATCGAAACCCCCTCTTCCTAGCGTTGCACTTTTCTTTACGGGGGCCATCTTGAAAATTAGTAGTTATTTCCAATATTAATAAAAAAAATATTTTTTAACATTTATAAAAATTCAATTAATACATTTTTTAAAATAAAAATGTACTTGCATCATGGAATCATCGGTTTGAATCTGGCGAGGTAATTCGATTAAAATAGAAACAAATCCTTCCTCCACATAAGCCATCAGCAGACTGACCATCCACAACTAATACCGAGGTAGATATTTCGTCAGTCAGTAAGACTTCATGGCGACCATCATATTTTCGGCGGCTGGAGGCCGCCATTTTTGGATCCGACATTTTTTTCGTTTTATAAATGGCGCTGACAACAAATTAGTTTAATTTTTTATTTATTTATCACCGCGACGTTCGCCATCTGGTCGGTCGTCTTGGCTGCCATTTTGTAATTCTGTAATTATCTAGGTAGAAATTTGTAAACAATTAAACAATTCATAATATATATTACCTGTTAATTTACTGATTGAGCCGATCACATACAGTGCTTAGATCGATCCTTGACCGAAGGAAAAAATAAATAATTTATGTAAAATTACCAAAAATAGTGATGCTTCTGTTGTTTTATTTCTCCGTGTGCTCCTGGTTATTCCTGGCGAGAGTTCTGCTGGTGTTCTCGAGTGCTTCTGGATATTTCTGCATGAAATTTTTTACTTTATGATACATTCAATTTTATTCAGAGTTACATTTAATTAGTGAATATCTGTTACTAAATCATTACTTACAATAATTTTATCAAGTGGAATTAAAATAAATCATTACTTAGTCAATTTATTTGCTATAAGATAACTGAGAATCATTATCATGCAAGACGAACTTCCTTCTCCTTGGTGTCTAGCGAAGCTCTCCTTTTCTTGCGATCGTGAGTGAGCATCCCGCATCCAACATTAAAGAGTGACTCCCTCACCATGCCCCGGTCTCATGGATTCACAACAAGGATAAATTCCATCGAACGGGGGAGGAGGTTATTCCACCAACGTCCGACTTCGTAATACACCTCTAAGTGCACCACAAAATCAATTTTCCGAGTTCCCAAAATTTAGAGGACAATTGAACACCCCCCTTTTCCATCGCCCCACCCCAACTGAGGCCCCACCGGAGGGGTCCGATGGTGCCGGAAGACCTCGGGAACACATCAAAATCAGCGTATTTAAATTTTCCAGACTTTCGAAAAATCGGGGGCAAACTAACTCTTATCTGGGAGGGGGTGGGGGTAAATCGAACCCCAAACACATTTTACACCATACCCTGGCATCTTGGATCGGAAACACTCCAAATCGAAAGAGAATTTATTTTTCAAATTTTCGAAATTTCGGTTTGGGGAAGGGGATTCGACCGCCGGCGAATTTACCACCATGCACTGGCCTAATGGATACACAAATAAGCACGGTATTGCACATTGCTTGAAAGAATTTTTTTTGCCTATAGCTCGAAATAAGCGGTTTTCTGACGCTATAACCCGCCCACCCTCTCTCTTCAGGTTTTAGTCATAAAATTATTACATTGTCATCCGGGTTACATATACTTGCAAAGTTTCTAATCGATAATATAGTTAGAAGTAGGTTAAAATCAACTATCAAGATTAGATTACATAGTTACAAGTGAAGCTAATAAAAGTGTGTTAAAAGTATATTGCCTCGTTAGTAACTCCTTATAGAACATACAATTTTAAATATCTTTGACCGATGTTTGTTTCAAGAACCTAATCTTTCATTTATTTCAAGCTGCTTTCGTGTTCTAGACAGATAAAATATGTACAAGTTTTTAAGTCTAATCATAAGCTTTTAAACACAAACTGTTTCATACAAATCAGTCCAGTGATGCTTGAACAAACAAACAGACAAACAGACGGATACAGTTTTATAATAGTATAGATAATGCGTAACGAAGGGTATATTTTCAATTTATTGAAATACAACCACCAAAGAGGTGAGATGCAGGTAGTTACAATTTTAATAAAAGAAATCATATTTCCGGAGCTAATCAAGCCAGAGATAAAATATTTGGTATGATAAATAAACGTACTAAATATAAAATCTCTCTTCTTTTACAACTTGTCTGTGCATATATTTACAAATACACTAAAATTAAATTCATAAGAAAGGTACACATACATTTTATTTAATTTTTATAATGCCTCCTCAAGCAAAAAATCCCTTTTGGCACAGCCTACAGGCGTAGATAGATTTCGAAGTACCCCTATCTACTGGAAACGTTCTGGAAACTTTTATAAACTTCTGAAACAATTTAAGAACTTTATTTACTTGATATCCCATATTTTATTTAATATTTCAAAAAGTGATTGATAAAACATGTTCTCATATTCCATATAGAGAAAATGTTTAAAATATTTTTAACTTCATGCATCCAGAATAAATCTCTTTGAACGAATTTTATATGCATACAGGCAGTTACGAATTTTTTTTACCTTCAAACACTGTTTTTCATACTTTGTGCTAATACGTAGTCATATAAAAACTTGCTTTGGATGAAGGTTTTAAATAATATTAAGATAGTTAAAAATATATTTGAACGAATTTGATAGTAAGGAAGTATTGATATTTTTGTTATTTTAACCCCTGATTTTACGGTAATAGTTCGTTTCATAAAAAATTGTTTCAGCCAAAGGTTTTAATAACTTTTAGAATTTTTACAATAAATTATAACGAATTTGAAATTATACCTGCTAAACAAGTTATTCATTTTTTGTCTATTAACCCTTGTCTTTTCTACCACTTTCAGTAAAAATTGGTTACATAGAAATTTATTTAAGACAAACGTTTTAGACAATATTTAAAAAGTTTTAAATAAATAAGAACGAATAAGAATGTGTACATGGTATGTAAGTTTTATTTAGGTATTTATCCGAAACTTTATTTTTTTCAACCCTTTGTAGTAATGGTTTGTCAAATAAAACATTATTTCAGACAAAGTTTAAGAGAGTTATTAAAATATTTACAACTAATTATTATGTACTTTACTGGTTACCTAATAAAGGAGTTAGGTATTTTTGTCTATTTATACCTGTTTATTAGAATCAATGGTTGGTTGTATCAAAAACATTTTCAGACAAATGTTTTATATAATATTTTAAGGTTTACAATCAATATAAACGTATTTGATAATTTTGCTATCTAGGAAATTATGATTTTTTTGTCATTCGAAACCACTTTTTTCCACTCCTTGCAGTAATGATTAGCCGTGAAAAAAATTTTCAGACGAAAGTTGTAGATTATATTTTAGTGTTTCACAATAAATAAAAATGATTTAATAGTGTACATGGTACGGTTGTTTGAATTTATTTTTAAATATTAACCCTGTTTTTTTTCCACCCCTTGCTGTAAAGGTTCATCTTATCAAAAAATGTCCCAGGCAAAAGTTTTACCAAACATTTATACGGTTTACAAACACTTTGAACGAATTTAATAGTGTGCATACTAAAAGAGTTATGATTTTTTTTGTCTTTCAACCGCTGTTATTTTCCACTCCTTGCAGTAATAGTTTTTAACACATTATTTCTGACAAAAGTTGAAGATAATATTTTATAGTTTTACAATAAATAGGAACGTATTTGACGTACATGGTATGGATTTTATAGTTTTTTGAAAATTCTACCTCTGTTTTTTCTACCTCTTGCAGAAATGATTCGTATTATTAAAAATATTTTCAGACAATTTTTTTAGATAAAAATCATATGCAACCATTTGAATGGATTCTATTGTGTTCCTACTAAGGGAGTTATGATTTTTTTGTCCTCCAAACCTTGTTTTCACCATTCCTTGACGTTATGGTTGGTTGCATCAAAAATGTATTCATACAAAAAGTTTGGGTATTACTGCTACGATTTATAATACGTTCAAACAGAAGCGATATTCGTCATATTATGGGAGTTACAACGACTTTTATTTTTTTCGATAAACCTTAACCATTTCTACCCCCTGGGTAGGATTTGGCCCATTAACTAACTCAAATGAGATATTCCAGTACCAGATTTTATGTATCATTTTGGAAGTGATTGGTGCAAAGTTTGTATCCATAAAAATTATATAAAAGTTTTATTTTACAATGGTTTTGAGGTTTTTGGAGCATGAAACGAAAAATTATATAAAATCGGAAGTCGCACCATGGTAACGGCTACAATAGGTAGTCTTTCTTCGAAATCTATCTAAACGAACATCGAACATCTCTCAAGAAAATCTTTGATTCCCTACATCAAAGAAATGTTTGAAAATATGGTTAGAATTCTCAGGAAACATAAAATTTATACTATTTTCGAAGCCATTTATTGATTAGATTGGGGCAACTTTGACAGCAGTAAACGGCAATACTCCAGCTGAAAATGTGGCTAGTTATAACAGAATCCAATGTTCATGTGGCAAAGTATACATAGGACAAACTGGCAGGCGAATCATTACCAGGCTCAAAAAGCACATAAGCGACTACAAACATGAAAACGAGATCCGCCATAGCAGAACACTGCATGGAAACAAGTCACTGCATTGAATTTAATTAATATAGGGAGCGTTCAAGTATTACGTAACGAATTTGGGGGGAGGGGGGGTCTTGTAAAACGTTACGATGCGTTACAGGGGAGGGAGGGGGGGTAATATCTACGCGTTACGTCACATTGTTTTTTTTTTTACCCTTCAGAACGGTCGCGTAGAGACAGATTCTTTCACGCATTTTTTAAAACTTTTTTTTCTCTAAATTTCAAATGGCATGATAGCTTAAATTTTTTTTTTTACCTTCACAAAATTGCTTCTGCTTGCTTTACAGGATTAGTGAATATTGTTTTTTTTAACTCCAAACATAAAGCAAATATATATATATATATATATATATATATATCAACAGCTGTGATAATTATTCTCGTCACTCCAGTAAAGTAGTTAAAACAAAAAATACCGCTATTCGGATGGCTTCGTTATACTTCGGTTGTCAACGTAGACTCCAATCGCCATATTAGAAATTATATAGGTATTGATATTCAAAATACACTGTTTTCTATGTGTGAGATTTTCTCTCATCACAACAGTAATGTTGTGGTACGAAAGACGATTGGTCTGAAAGGTTAATAAAAAAACTAGTGAATTAAAATCTCCCAAGTTGGCAACCCTTTTCGTTTATTTTTTATGGAGGATTCCCGATTGAATTGTTCGTATTTTGTTCTCCCAAGATGGCAACCCTTTCCGTTTATGTGCTCCAAGCACTCGACCGACTGTATGAAAATTGACAACTACGATGTTTCGGCGGAATATAGAAACCCTGAAGATAGCTTGCAGGATCCAGCAGACCCTAATATGGCGTGGTATAGCGCTCACGTCCGTGAATCGCAATATTTCTTGCAAGTTATTAAATGCGCGGATGAATCCTGCTGTTCTCGCTTGAGGAGTGCATTAAAATCTGTCTTTCCAGAAACTTACCTGCCGCCACACTGCCCAATCCTTCAAACCGCAAACAAGTTTGTTGTACCTAGTCAGATAGACAAAGGATCATGCAAGTTTTCGCCACTTCTTGTGAGGTTGTCTGTTGATCTGTCGCCTCCTCTAGAAGGGTTTAAGCAGATACCTTACGATTTATTTTGCCCATCAGTACAATCCGACCTAAAGAACCGAGTATGTTCAACCTGTGGTTTTTTTTTTACATCCCACAAGAGTGTGTAAATGCACAATCGTTACATGCATGGCAAGACTGCCCAAGACCTTCGTGAAAGTCGAGTACGGCCACAGCGACTTGCTGCAAGAAGGGCAAATGAGCTTCTCTGCATTGTGCGTCGTTGTGAAACATCGTCTGAGGATGCCGATTGGCTCGACGAAGACGAAGTTGATGCAAGCGGGTTAACAATTCCGGAACCCTCTTCGTCTGCTCTCCGGATGCCAGTAATGAAAGAATCTGAGTGGCTGGCAAACCCACGGACAGAGGAGCAGTAAAACTCCAATTGAATTTTTTTTTTTTTACAATCTACTTATTTTAATTATGGCTAATTTTATTTTAAATGTTTTTCGTTTTCGTTCGATCGTATTCTTAAATACGATTATATTTTGACAAATATATTTTATTGCAGTTAGTTTTATGTTTTTAATTGCATTGCCAAAGGTAAAAATAATTATAAGAAATAAAATTTGTTACCTATTTGATTTTAATAGCTTTATTAGTAAAACGCTAAAATAGGAGAATGCATGAGAAGAACAATGGCGGATAAAGCAAAAAGTGAGTAAGGACAGAGCCAAGTCAGGAAAACGACGTAATTAAATGTATGATTGCTAAATGTATGATTGAGTAGTAAACATTTATTAGGACAAAAAAACATTAGAAAGCTCTTGCTTTTAAAAACAAGACATTTCAAATGTTAATAAATAACATTAACGCGATTAAAACAATAACAAAGGTATTTTAGTGACTTATTCCGGTACGTTACGCCACATAATTGTGACTTTTAGGTAAAAATGGTCACTTGGGGTTACGTAACGTTTTACTAAGGGGGAGGGGGGTACAGAAAAACGTTACGGCGCGTTACATGGGGGGGAGGGGGGGTCAAAAATATCAAAAAATTGCGTTACGTATTACTTGAACGCTCCCATAAGCCTACAGCCAAAAAAAAAAACATGATTCATTCGTAAGGACACAGAAATATTCAAACCCCAGTGAAATATAAACGTGGAGGATGTTACCAACTAAGCAGAAACTGGAACATATTTTCATAAACCCTCAAAACCAATTAACAAAGACAGATCGTCTCCAGCTGGCCAGATAGCCCAGACAACCAGCCACTGATGGGCCGAACCAACCAGCCAACCAGGAATAAAGAAGCCTCTAACTGGCCCACAGCTGCAGCAAATCAAATAACACATAGATCCCAGATAAGATTATATAAAGGCAAGAGGACATATAAGCCCTCAGTAGAATGCTAACCTGATGATAGCGAGTGCAAGGTTTACCGAAACGTTGATAAAACATTTGCCCTCGACGCGGCTTAATCCCACAAGGCAAGAAACTTGAGGTAATGGCTGCGAAAGCCTGAGATATGTCATTAATTATCGATTAACTAATTATTTCTTTTATTATATCATATTTGAAAATATTTTAAAATTGTTATTAATTTCGGTAACCAATAATAAAACCCTAAATAATTCTTGAAATTCTATCTGTAAGATAATAAATATTGGTATTATTTCCTGATACCTTGTAAAGAGAAAAGACTTGGCATTACTGTCCGTCAATCTTGGCGACATTTTCCGAAATGACGCGGTCTATACCAAACGAAGGCGATATTACGGGTGCGAATAAATATTGGGTTTGTGTCATAGTAGTATAGGTACTTTATTAATTGCTGAGTACCTTAACATGTGCTATTCAAAGTTTAATAAATGTTTAAAATTAATAAGTTTGCTTACTTGAAAGGGTCCTTAATTTTTCGCTCTCTTATTTCTTACCATGCGTACTCAGAAACACAAAAACACGATCCTTGAAAAGATACTGATGTCCCGAGGTAAAAAAAGTTTAACCTACTCAGAGCGGTGGGGCACAGCGCAGTGTGGAGGACAGAGCAGCGAGGGTACAGAGAACACTTAATCAGGAAACTGCGTGTATGGTTTCTAATGTCATTATATCTCGCATGGTGTTATTTACATTTGTGTTTAAAAATTAAATTAAATATTATTATGAATAAAACTAGTGAAATACTTTTACTGTGCTTATAATTGCATTTTAGGGTTAAAAACCACTTTTTTCTCTCTGTGAAACATTCGTTTCCACTTAATTATTTTACTTTTCCTACTGTCTATTTGTCTGTGGCAGTGATGAATGAGCGAGTTAAATTTTTTTACACATTATGAACATTTATACATGGCTATTTTTTAATGGTTTTATTTTTTTCTTTCCCACCTTTAACACTTGAGCAGCTCTTTCCTTCAGGCTGAACCATGGGTCTTTAATCATTTTAATAATTAGCCTATTTAGACACTTGGCAATCCAAAAGCAAGTTTTATTCGTTTTTCTCAACCCTCCCCCTCCCTTCTGAACCAGGAGGAGACATGGCCCCAAGCCTAAGAAATAAAAACAGCATTTCGTTATTTCTATGGGACGAGCTCAAAGGCAGTGATCTAAAAATAAAACTGGAATGTGCATCAAGAGCCTAGCAGCCTTCAAAATCAATTGTACCTTGATGAAATTTTAACAAACTCTCGTTTTTCGTAGCCAAGTTCTCTACAAACTGGATAAAGCAGTGATTTGAAGCAGCAATGTGCTAACTAACTAAAAGAGTCAATAATCTGTTATCAACTGCGGAATCATGTTGACGAAATATGAACATTTGCTCCAAATGAACGAAGAGCATCTCATTAAACATATGGATAACCTGTGCTTAAAGATTAATTTCAACACGGAGTTAGTTGAAACACTTAATGATTGGTTCACTAGAAGATCGTTAGTGATATATTTATTACAGAAAAAAATTAACCTCTTTTCGAACTGTATATAAGAAATGTTACATTCACAAATTAGTGTATGTTTACACCTTCAATTAACTGTCGTTTTGTGATTAAATCATATTTCTCCTTAAGTAATTCAAGAGAATAAATAATAGCTAAGGTGGTATGGCTTCGTGCAAAACAGTTGCCACACTTGTGACTCTGATGTGCTCCGAAACTAGACTTATAGTCGCAAAAGTGCTGTCAGTGGGCTTGTGTACTTGCCAGAGGAGGCGTTGCCATGGTCACGAGTCTAGTGGCTGCACGACCTCGCCTTAACTCTCCCTTCCGCGCTAATACCGTCTACCAGCAGCGCACATGGCTCTTGTACAAATCCACCAGAGTTCTCTGTGCTTCGTGGCTTTGCAACAGCGTGGTGGCTGAGCTACAAGCCACTTACTCAACCATTGGTAGGACATTTGGCTAAGTGTTACTGGAGGGAATACTTAGAAAACCCCTGCAACTATTTCCTTGAGTTATTTTATTATTTGGTCTCTATATCAGAAATGTGGGACAAAGTGGGACCACAGAACATCTTTGCCAAGCCTAGTCACACCATGATAATCGACCGATGTCTACGGCTGCTGGTAGTAGCCAGTCTCCAGTCTGGTCGCCCCGACTTCACTCAAGAGGCCTATACCAAACTCTCTAACTTGTAGCTAATCTACACGATTAAAAGCTCCAGCATCAGAAAGGTGACGTGAACCCTCTGTAGAGATACCATTTAAAAAAACCATGAGAGTTCCTTCAAAAACATCTTCAAACTCAGGGGACTAACCGAGATCTGAGCTAGAAGAAGATTACAACAGGAAGACTCGCCTGTGTATCGATGATGTAAATAATCGGGGTTTTAGACAGTTCAGGATAGAGCACCAAGGACCATCAAGATGGCGCCACCATGAATCAATGACATCAGAGAGAGAGAGAGAGAGAGAGAGAGAGAGAGAGAGAGAGAGGTACGAGAGAATAGAAGTTATTGGAGAGTTAAGTATAATTTTTGTGTTTGTTTTTTTCTTTAATGGTCAGCAATTTTTTTTAAGTTTGATACGTTTGCTGTTGTACAAGGATAAATGTACATTTCACTAATGTGTTCTGACACCTTTTTTCTTGGTATTTTGTGTGTGATACACCTGTTAAAGTAAAGTAAATGTTAGTTTTATAGTGCTCATAATATTTTGCACTTTCTGTACTGTTTACTTGGTGGTCATATTTGTTCCAGAGTAGTAAAAGTAACTTAACTCTCCAATACCTTGACATTATTTGAAATAGTATATTCTGTTATTTTTCAGAGATTTAAGAACTAATCACTCAAAAACATTTGTTATAAAGTATCTTGAGATATATTTTTTAACAGTGAAGAATATTTTTTGAAATAATTTCGTGTTAATAAAAACCACACACACACACACACACACAGATATATATATATATATATATATATATATATATATATATATATATATATATATATACATATATATATATTCATTGTACCTGGAAAAAATGTAATGAGATTAGTTTGATTATTTTTTTATTGTTAATGTAAATGTGTTTTTTTCCTATATTTGTTTGATATTTGCACTTTATTAAATTTAATAACACTTACCTGTTTTGTGTTGTTATGCTTTGCCATCTTGTGAAATTTTCATCATTTAGGTTTTTCTCCTAATTTTTTTAATATGCAGGTTAGGCTCCATCTGGGCAAGCAAGTGTGTGCCTTGTGAGTTGGCAAAAGAGTTAGTGCTTGCAGTGAGCATGTGGGAGCAGATAGGACCAGCCTCAGCGTAACAGCGCTAATAGCAATGTTATGTTTGTGCCTTTCTTTTTGGCATGTATAAAATTGTTTAAATGTAAATGTTTTTAACGTTTTTTCATCCCTGTCTATTTCTAAGTTTTTTGGTAATAATCAAGCACAATAATAATTTTTGGAAATATTACTGTACTAGTTTAATTTTCTTATCATTCTATTAAATTGTATTTTTAATGGGAATGCAGACGGTTGGCAATATTGATTATCACTATTGCTATGATATGTAGTATTTCTTTAATATAAATAGTAAAAGAACATTTGAACTAAAACTTAAAAAAGATACATATAAATGAAGTAAATAACAAACTATATCAGCGATCAGTGAAGTAAAATAATTGTTTTACTGACGCAAAAGTAAATTCATACAGCACACTGCTTCCCTCCCCCTTTTTTTTCCATCCTTAATTTATACCGTGGATCACGTCTTACGGGTTGTAACAAAATACTTACCACGTGTGGTTCGTAAACATCAGATGTATGTGTTTTGCTATTGCGTGGAGAATATTGCATGTTGACACATAGGCTATATATATCCTTAAAAAATTATATTTCTTTAAAAAATAGTAAAATACCTATATAAGGTGCTGAGAGCAACAGAACGCTTTGTAACTAAATGAAAATCTAACCCGCCAACGACGGGTACTACAACTACACTTGGTGAAAATAAAGAATGGTTAATTTACAAATATATGAATAGCTGTGCTCATAACTTCGTCTAAATGGAATATGAAGAACGTTGTGTGCATAGAGAAAGACGCGCGTCCGTGGGAAAAACTTACCTAAGGTGATGAGATATGTTGTAAATCTGCCGTCAGAACATGTATTATTATTATTATTATTATTAAGATATTGCTTGTTTTCATTAACATCAATAGGATAGATTTTGCGGGGTGCTATTACAAATTAGAAGACAAAAAAAATATATATATACTTATATATTACACACAGAGTAAGGATACTGTGGAAGGAATCGGCTATGGCCTACATTAAAGGAAACATTCCAGCAATATTCTGGAGAGATTATCAAGATTACTGGATAAGTATTATAGCCCGGGTTCTCTGTAATACTGGTCCAGCGTCTCTATACTGCGCCACCAAACTCCTTAAGACATTCCAAAATTGTGGTTTTGGCTTAAGTATCACATGGTTTAACCAAATCTACAACTTTTATATATATATATATATATATATATATATATACTATATGCACGGAAATTACTACGTCACTTGACTTTTTATGGTTATATATATTATTTTAGGAGGATTATTGTAATCCAAATTGGGATACTTTGAAGCATTTCCTCCCCATTGTAGCCGGACTTGCGGAAAGAATTGTATTTTCAAGTAGCCTATACTTAATGTTGGTTAGCACACGTGTTTCTGTAAGCATAACTTTCGTACAAACTTCACATAAGAAATTTGTGTATTTAATAATGTTAATATGTATGTATGTATGTCTTGTTTTAACGAAATAATCCAAAAATTAAATAAAAAAAATATACAAAAATATAAGTTAATCCAAAATACATGTTCCATTTTAGTTTCTAAGGCCAAATATTTCTTATATTTTTATGTGTTTACATTTTAAATCTAAAAGTTTAAGATTCCCCAAATTTAAGAGTGAAAATATTTTAAGATTCGATTTTAAAGAAAAATTACTAGTAAAAAATGATATCATGGTTATACTGGACCCTCCTTCACAAGATCCTGGCTAAGGCCCTGGTTACAGTTTTTATAATAAGTAAATAATCTAAGATGGCTTGTTGCCCGATCGTTTCGGGTGCTGTAAGGATTTAAAAGAAATACCCCACACGTACATAAGGGCAACTAGTTGTACATTGCCCGCAGCTCGGACTGAGCGTGGATGCGCACTCACCTCGTACGCCCTGAACAGCAGGTACAGCTCTCGCGGCTTGGCGTCCATAGGCAGTCCGCTCACGAACAATGTCCGCACCTGCAACAACCACGCTCGTGTGAGTGGCGCTCATACAACAACCACGCTCGTGTGAGTGGCGCTCATACAACAACCACGCTCGTGTGAGTGGCGCTCATACAACAACCACGCTCGTGTGAGTGGCACTCCGGCAACAACCACACTCGTGTGAGTGGCGCTCATACAACAACCACGCTCGTGTGAGTGGCGCTCATACAACAACCACGCTCGTGTGAGTGGCGCTCATACAACAACCACGCTCGTGTGAGTGGCACTCCGGCAACAACCACACTCGTGTGAGTGGCGCTCATACAACAACCACACTCGTGTGAGTGGCGCTCATACAACAACCACGCTCGTGTGAGTGGCGCTCATACAACAACCACGCTCGTGTGAGTGGCACTCCGGCAACAACCACACTCGTGTGAGTGGCGCTCATACAACAACCACGCTCGTGTGAGTGGCGCTCATACAACAACCACGCTCGTGTGAGTGGCGCTCATACAACAACCACGCTCGTGTGAGTGGCGCTCATACAACAACCACGCTCGTGTGAGTGGCACTCCGGCAACAACCACGCTCGTGTGAGTGGCGCTCATACAACAACCACACTCGTGTGAGTGGCGCTCATACAACAACCACACTCGTGTAATTCCACCCTTAAGGGGGGTGAAAACGTTGTATATATGTTTTTAAAAATAATTATTATATATTTGAATTCATTTAAGCGGAATAAATGATTTTGGATACTAATAATAAAGATACGAAAACTGCCAATAACCATTTTTTATTTGACAAAATTCTAACCCTTAGTAGTGAAAAAATATTAATTATGTTTTTTAAAAATCATATATATCGTCGAATATAATAAAGATATTAATTCATAATGGGTACCAATAATAAACATAACAAAATTACCAAACACAATATATTTTTGCGAAATGCAACCCCTAAGGCGTGAACAAAATAAATATGGTTTTAAGATTAACAATTATATCTCCGAATATTATAATGACAATAAATTATTATTGATACCAATAATAAACATAAAAAAACTACAAACCACAATTTCACCATTTCATGAAATTCAACTCCTAAGGGGCGAAAAAGTGTTAAATACGGATTGAAGATAATTAATTGTATTTACCAAGTTAACCAATCATTAAAAATTATACAAGGGTCAATTACAAACATGCGAAAACTACCAATCACAATTTTACAACCCCTAAAGGGTGAAAACGTCTAGTATGATTTTAAGGTTAATAATTATATTTCTGAAATAAATTAAGCATAACTAATTATTTTGGGTACCAAAAATAAATATATAAGAATTAACAACCACAATTTTACCAGTTTGTGAAATTAATAAGGGGTAGCTAATTTTAAAAGACTAAAACTAACAGTTCAAATTCAATGACAAAAGTTTGTTAAGATACTTAAAAAAAATTGCATCAAGTGTTACATATTGCTTATTTTTTGAGTTTATTTAAACTCGGCTTTTAATAGGGGTGAAATCGGGGCAAGTCTTCATTTATTAAAAAATAAATCGTATTTCAGAAACTAATTAAAACGTTAACTAATGGTAAAATATTCAAGTAATAATAAATTATTATTTATTTTATTCACAATATTCCGCCCCTAAGTTGTGTAAAGGGATTAAGTTTGGTTTAAAAAATCCATACATCCGAATCTACTAGATCTAAGGGTTAGAAATTAAGAATGAGCATTAAGCATATATAGTTACAAATGTATTATTTTAATTTTTCCGGATTTCGTCTTTTAAGGGGGTGAAAAGGGAGTAAGTTATGTTTCATCATAAAAAATTCATATCTCCATAGAAAACAAAGTTGGACGTAAGAAATTTAGCATGAATAACGAAAATAATTAATTACGTAGAGTACGTTTACCATTTCCCGATATTCGATCCCTTAAGCAGTGAAACGGGGGCACGTTAGTTTTTATAGTAATAAACCATATATCCAACCAAATTGAGATGAAGGTTAGAAACTGAGCAAGAATAACGTACAAATTATGATTTAATATAATGTTTTAACCTTTACAATTTTTCCATATTCGACCGCAAAAGGGGTGAAACGATGGTATATTTTTTATTTTTATAAAATTCGTATCTCTGAAGCTAATCAAGCAGGCTGTAAGTTCTGTGGTATGATTTATAAACATGCAAAATACACCAACTCTTTTTTTTTTTTTTTTAATTTTCTGAAGTTCTTATTTTTAAAAGTTGAAATATTGTAAATATATTTTTAAAATTTCAAAAAAATATATTTTAATAA
Organism: Bacillus rossius redtenbacheri; assembly: GCF_032445375.1. NCBI lineage: Eukaryota > Metazoa > Arthropoda > Insecta > Phasmatodea > Bacillidae > Bacillus > Bacillus rossius. The sequence continues at coordinate 249,249,171 of NC_086330.1, forward strand.
AAAAAACTTGATTTAAGATATTGGAAATGAACAGACTTTTAGCTACCTTCTCTTATTCGATGTTCTCAGAAATATCAGCTATAATTTTTAACAAGGGTTATTTAAAATAATAAAAGTTTTGTAATCCATTAAATCAGCATTGGCAAGATAAATTTAAACTTACTATAAATATAAGTTTATTATATTTGTATTCTAATTCTCACCTGCAGTAAAAAGAAAAATAAATTACTTTAGTTTTTGTTTGGTTAATGAATATTGCCATATTTACTTAATTCAGAATTATTACATTGGCATTCGTGTGAGAAAAGAGGAGAAGGATAACAAATTTGGGTATTTTTTTAGTAGGCCGAATATTAAATAAACTAAGAATAAAATAATTTGTTGGATAATAAATTTTATATCTGTACTCTTTAGTTCAAATAAAGATGCGATTGTATCAAATTTACTTAAATAATGAAAGGTATTGGTAATAATGTGAAATTACTTAATTTTTCCACGCATATCTTATATCATAGTAAATGAAAGTTTTAGTGTAAGCGATTGCATAAATATAGTTAAAAATTACAAAGTTGCGTGTTAGACAATTTTTTTTTTAAATTGTTTACCCCATGAAATGAAAAGGTGGTAAGTGTGATTTCATCAAGGTAAAATGCATACTTTAATACTCTAAATACGAAGTTTTAAAATGAGAGACTTGATTTATACTAAAAATTAAAACGGCCTTCGCATATCCACTTAAAAATATCATTCTTAAACGGTTTTGTTATGAAATAATAAAACTTTTATGCACCTGACAAATATATTGTGTCTACTTATTTATTTAAAATATTTAAATTAAAGCACATGCGTTTCTTTAAATAGTAATGTTTAGGCAATACTCTGAAACTGCACGATCGAATCCGTGGGTTTTAAGCTAGTCTAAAATATAAAGGAAAAAAACTTCGTACAGAAATATTTTGGAATTGATATTCACGTTTTTATTTACTGGCAATCAAATATAAACTAAACACACTTTCATTTGGTGATAAAATAACTTATTTTAAGTAGTTTGAAATTTTTTCTGTGTGCAGAATAAAATATTTTTCTATAAAAAAAAGGCCCGTGACCTATTTCAATTCATGTTTTTTGAGTTTAAATTTGAAAAATGTATTTTAACTAAGAGTAATAATTTTTAACAATTAATCCTTTAACTAAGTTATTTCCAAATTTATATATTTAAAATGTCTGAACGACAAGTCTGTAATTAATTATGATTATTGTAGCGAAATGTTACTCTTTAATACAATACAAATATTTGTTGTGTTTCGGCGCTTAAGAATGGAGTAATAATAAGTAAAAATAATTATAAATTAATTATAATATTGTTGCAATAAGTTGATAATATACTAACTAAAAAATAATTAATATGCTAAGGTGAGCCAGTCTTGTAACAAGCTGAGATGAAATATCTGATAAATTAATTAATGTAAATATTCTTAAGCAAATAATATCCGCACTATTTTACAAAGGTAATGAAACTCGTGGGATGCGTATTAATTATTGATATTTTACTGGCACACTGTTCCTTGCTGTTTATTTAATTGCCTAACTGCTTACAACATTGTGTTCATCTAACACAAATTTCAATTGAAAAACTCAAAGATTAACAATATATCCAACTACAGCATGTGAATAAAATGTTATAATAAGTGAAGTTTACTTAAAATACTCATATTTTTAGCTAAAATGATTTGGAAGGAATCAAAAGTGTTCACACATGGTTGTCGTTTCTTGAGGCGAAAAATTCTCGCTATTAAGGTGTAGGTAACTGAATTATTTTTGGGTGTATTTAAAAATTTTATAAATAAATTTTGTTAATTTTTTGCGAACATTTTTTCACATACGATTTTCGAATGATGTGTAGGATGCATGAGACGTAGAGAAAAACGTTTTCGCGAATGGACCACTTCCCGCTAGGCTCAGCTTCTTCACGCACTTGCCTCGTGGAGTCACAGCGCAGATGCCTGCTCCGGCTCTCGAGTGGGCCAGCCATTCCAGGCGCGGTCCTTCCCCGCACCGGCCACTAATGCTCGCTTAGGGAGTGCTTTCTGGTCCATTCGCCTTACGTGGACAAACCACTTCGGTCTGGATGTTTAGATTTCTCCTCTTTTTATCGGAATACTGCTTCAGCCAGCTCTTGAGCCTTGCTTTTATTCTGCCCTTTGGGAGATTTCTTAGACTCCCGACTCAACATCTCCCATGCAACCTCATTCTAAACGTCAATTACAACATAAGAGCACATTGTTTGTTAGTTTAATGGTATGCATTAGCAAAGCACGTTAAGAAGCCACCGTTAAGTTATAAAAAGGCCAATCGGTGGTGGTTTGCGTTCAAATTCTTGCATGTTACGTACCAAATATCATTGTAACTCCATGTGTATACATGTCGTTTTCTTCAAAGTAAGGTTAATTATTCCAAAGTCAAAATTCACGTGATTATATATATACATATATATGTATATATATAATAGGATGTTGGTATGTATGTATGTATGACGTAGATAAACTCCAACATTGTTTGAAGGATCGCCATGAAAGTTGGCACATCAAAGTGTTTTTAATGGAGAAGGTTTTTATGCTAACCATTTTTTTGTAACTTGCCACTAGATGGTGCTGCAGCACATCAACTTCTAAACCGTTCAACTGATCTCCAAGGATAAATGGATAATCATAGGTCATAGACATACAAACCGTAATTGTGTGTCATTTCTCTATTTCCACCACACTATCATATAGCGCCTGTGTTCAGCTCGGGCAACGCCGGATACTACAGCAATGAATAACTATTATTGTTTTATTTATTGGCAAATGACATTTGTATCACACGCAACTGAACTAACTTTGGACGTCTTACCTGTCAAACATTAAATATTTTTGGACGTTTTATATGTCAATTATTTATAACATATCTATTTTGCTATAACTCAAGGAACGCATAGAAACAAATAATAACAAATGCTGATTGTGACTGTGATAAGTAGTTGATTAGTAAGTTGAATATTAACAAATAGTGATTGCGATTTTGATAAATCTATATATAAAAATGGATGTTGGTATATATGACGTTGATAAACTCCGACACCGTTTAACCGATCGCCATGAAAGTTGGCGCATTGAAGTGATTTCCATGGAGAACGTTTTAATGCTATCCCTTTTTTTTTGTAACACGCCGTTAGATGGCATTGCAGCGCATGAAATTCTAAACCTTTCAACCGTTTGACATTAGTAAACAAAAAATCATATGTCATAGAAATACAAACCACAATTGAGTGTCATTTCTCTATGTCCACCACAATGTCCTATAGCGCTATCCATTTTTCTTTAACTCGTGGACAATATATCACCGTGTGCCCAGCCCAGGCAACGCCGGATACTGCAGCTAGTAGTATATAAGACTAAATAATATTTCATTCAAATTATTTACATCCTTGTTTTAAGTAAAGTATTATGTTATGCATGAATAATTTATCTGTAATTAACTAATGTAAATTGCTTAATTGTTGACCTTGAAACTACCGATAGAATGTTTAAATTCACAAATCATTAAAGTAGCCAGTAAAATGACGACGGTTAAACTAAAAAGGTATAAAACGGGGATAGATATGACATTGTTTCTGACCACAAGCCACTTATAATGAAGGTGTATTTAGCAGCAGACAGTGAGAACTCACGAGACTTACTCCACGCAGCACGCAGCACTAGTCGGGGAGAATGGCGCCGTCTGTGCCAACACGTGTCGCCGTGTCGGGGAGTGTTCAGGGAGGGGTGGAGGGGAGGAGTTGAGACCCCTCCATCCCTCCCGAGCACTCTTCACTACTGACCAATTAATATCCCCCTCTCCTGACCCTCCTGTCCTGGGAGCGATACGTATTGTTCACCTTTCCATCCCAGGCAGCGCTCCCGCGGCCCGGGGTAAGCCGTGCGAGGCTCATTGTTATGGTAAATAGCCCCGACAATCGATTACATGCACAATGGGAGCCAGGTACGGCGGTATCGACAGTCTGTATCGCGAGCTCGTGGGCAGGGGCGTGAACAGAGAGTCGCTCTTTGTACTTGTCCTCGTCGCCGTATTCTTGCCGCCGCGCGGCGCTAGTGTGCGGGCGCCAGGAACATGGCCGCCGGCGAACAGCTGACCGCCACCTCGGCCTTTGACCGAGCGCACCGCTGATTGGTGCCTCGGCGCCCGGCGAGCTAAGGCGGCCGTCTCACGTGGTGAGGGCGCGAGCCCGCAACTGCCCTTACACAGCTCTGCTGCCATTCCTACCGTTATGTGCGTTTAAGGTAGCTTTGGGCATTTTATTTTGCTCTTCCATATACACAGCAATGCTTAAGACTATTGAACCTGAAAACCAAATTCAATCACTATAATTAAGTATGCCCGAGCGCAAACTTAGGCAGGATGCTGTCACGGCCGGCATTCTAGATGGCCTGGACCTTACTGTTTGAATTCGAGAACTTGATAATTAACTTTATATTTACTCTAAATTTCTCAACATATATTTTTTTTGGCTCCAAGGTTAACATAAAAATTCAATTTATTATTTAAATAAAACTATCCAAAATCATCAAAAATCAGATTGACAGAGTGTTGGAAAATCGTGGCTCTTTCAGTAAAACTCGTGGCTGGGATATACTTCTGGTAAAATTCAGTCACGTCAAAAAACAACTAATCAGAAAGTATTTATGACGACAAATATACCTAGAGGTTTCAATTTCGCTATACATGGAAAAGTCTGCTCACTGAAAGAATAGTCTAAAAGCATAACAAAACTTTAAATGGGTTAGCGACAAGCTGACATCGTGCGGAATCTAAACTGAAAAATTTATTCGATAAAGGTTTAGCAGTGAACTCGACCAGAACTTTATCGTGTAATCAATGTTAATGGATCGAAGTGGAGGACCGACTGTAACGGAGATTATGGTGAACGTCGCACAGGCGCGACACACGCGCGTGTGTTGTCTGCATGCAGGGCATAGAAGCGGTCGCACATGCGTCATGAGTCTGCGTGCATTCAACGGTAATTGATTCCACAACCTCCGAGGACCGTGATGCAAGTACTATTTTTAATTAAATATTTATCAATAATATTTGTTTGATTTAAATGATTTTTAAAACCCAAATTGGTGTTGCATAGAATTATCTGGAAATAAAAATGTCTGAAAACAGAAAGGTAGTTTCTAGATTATTTCAGAAATAACAGAATTTTTTTCAAGGTCAACCTAAAATAAACTGCTTTAAGGCAAACTATAGCTCTAAAATGACAACTCTAGTACTGTAAACAAACTCTAATTTATGTAAGGAAAACTCAAGGCCAAATATTTGGCCGTTCCCAATTATTTTGACGATTTTACAAAATATATAAAACACGTAATTTTTTTTAAACAGTTAAATTTGTAAGGGAAAATTGTTGATTTTTTTGGTAAATTGAATAAATTTTAAATGTCAAATTATAGTTCACTCTAAATGGCCACCAAGACGTAATTCAAGATGGCAGGCCTCTCCTCTCGGCTCCTTTCACCGAATCCTGCTCTCGGACGTACACAATAATATGTACTACACATAGCAAAAGTGGATTAACTTTTTGTGTACGTGTATTAATTTATGGGAAAATGAAATTACAATACTTTTGTGTATCAATTATGTTTACCTGTATTCAAAAAATTATAACTTATAAAAATTTAACTGAAAAACAAAACTTTACTCAAACATTATTTCAATAAAGAAACATTTTAAGAATAACGCATGTATGATTCTTGTATATGTACTAACAAAAAATAATTGAAGATTTAACCTATACAGCTTTGCTTTATCGATCTATCTTCAAAGTGTTTTTAATGTTTTTTTTTTGTGATGCAAACAGTTTGTTTCCATCAGCTGCACTAACTACACTAAAAACAAAAGGACATCAGTGTCGTTTCATTCAACCGTATGTGACAGGATACTCTGCCAATACGAAAATTTCTTTCTATTTGGTTAAGCCACCCGCGCAGGAAAAATCTACACCTGCTGTATGAGAGGTGTAGCTGGTATATCGAAAGAAAATAGTTCACGCAGGTTAATTTTGTATGTGCTTAACAGATGTTAAAGGTTAAATATGAATGAAAGTTAAGATAAATATAAGTAATGTTCAGGAAAGTTAATAAAAGGCCAAAGGAAATAGAAAATAAAGAAAAGGCATTTTTCTGTTGTTATTAAAATATTTGTGTGTCGTATAACATATTTGTATTACAATTTATAAGCTACTAAAAGGAAAACAATGTTCAAAATTTTTATTTAAGATCGTTAATTAAAGGGCATGAGCAAATTAAAAGTTACGAATTTTTTTCAGGAGTTGTAACAATTTTGCATGTGCTGTTTAACATCAATGTGGCACGATTTATAAAATGCCAAAGTTAATATTAATACTAACTATTTTCTTGAATATTAAGATTATCATAACAATAATCGAAAGTTATGAAAATGTATTTTATAGAGGTATAATCATTTATGGTGTGTTACAGATCCTCAATATATACAATATTTTGTATGCTCTCGAAAGTTATATAAATTATTCAAGTAAACTGTGGATTTATACAAGAATTTTTTCAATAGAAAAATTAATGTTTTGGTTTTTCTGAGTGATAAATAATATTTTTATCGTCGATTTTGCTCTCAAAAACTAGTAAATCTATTTAAAATGCTTATATTTAAATGTTCAGCATAATCCTAGCGAATTCCGCGTAAACCTCGTTTCATTCGAACATGCTGGTGTACTTACACTGGCCGCTGTAGCCAGTGAGCAGCCCTGTATTGTTCTACATCGGCTACGAGTGTAATGGTTAAAAGAGACCTAACTTAAATGTTGCGGAAATGTGTAAATACTCAGTGGAATTGCGTACATTTATTTTTTGTTGTTGTATAATAATAAACTTATGTTACAAAAATTATAAATTAATAATATTACAACAGAAGTATTATCAGAAAGGTGAATGTGTGCTATAAAAATATTTAATTGATTAATTAATGTTTAAGGTGAAACACGTACTTAATTTCGACAGTTTCATGTCTCCTAATTTAATTTTCAATTTATTTCTTTATGAGATACACATACAGCTATGATATAACGTAACATTTGTGATATTTTTAACGGGTGTGTTTACGTATTTTAGTATTAAAAAAAACTCTAAAACGACTTTTCCTACATTAGGGATCCAACTTTATAGATCCCCCCCCCCTTTTTTTTTACAACCGCCAGAAAACAGATTTCTGTAAATTTTAACGAAGCAGAAACTTTTCTAGAAGCCAGTACACACACATACAAATTTGTGTGTGTGTGTGTGTGTGTACTATTACACACACAGATTACTTGTTTTAAGGTGTCAGATGTAAGGTATGTCTGAGGTGAACGCTGCCAGGGTGGAACTCAGGTTGCTGCGAGGAACTGCTCACCTGGACAGCAGACGTTCAGTGGTTCCAGCCGTCGTGGGTGACCTTGCGGGTAAAATGTCGGCGCCGGAAAATTGGTTTGGCCGCTGGCACGCGGCGACTGCTCGGCGGGACTGCAGGGGTGGCCGTGGCAAGGCCGGGGGTGGCCGTGGGTGGCCGTGGCAAGGCCGGAGGTAAGATTGCGAGGGTGGCCGAAGATTCGGGCGTCCGGAACTGGTGGGGCCCGGGGGGCGCGGGCTGGGGTCGAAGCAAGGGGGAGGCCAGATTTATCGCCGCAGGGAGAGAGAAGCGGCTGCGCCAATTATTGTTCCATCTAAATGTAAATGTCCATCCTGCGGCCACGGGACAGCGATGGGGCCGGGGGCTACGGCCCTGGAGGGGAGTCTCCTGGCTCGCCACCAGCAGGCAGCACCTACCGGGGTCGCCGGCCGCCTCGGGCTGCTCGGCTGGGAGGCGAGGACTGTCCGCCCGACACGCGTGCAAGGTCCCGGGTTTAGCTCGTGGACGCTCAACCGACAATATATTCATTACATTATCATTTTATTGTCTCTCGAATAGTTGTATACAGCTTCGAGTTGCCATTGCCAAAAGGATGGGTTGAAAGACTGGTACTCATCCATCAATAACATACAAATAAAAACATGAAAATACCATAAACGTATCCTACTTTTAAAACTTGGAAATTCAAAATATAAATTTAACTAGTGTCCAAAACCTCATTTTAAACGTTGTATTTACAATTTAGGTAATTGAAATTAAGTTCTTTGTTTTGAGCATGTCCATCAGAAATATATGCGATTATAAATAGCACATTTGGCATTTTTCTACAAGGAGAATTAGAAATATTGTACAATATATACACTCCTGACGTACCTACAAAACTATTCACGAAAATAATTTCAGCGCTGTTTATTTGGCTCCGTTGCGACAGACCATAACGATCTGTACTCCGCCCAGCAAGAGCTCACTAAACTGAGATTCTTTATTCGCTATTATCGTGAAATATTAGTATGAGGGAATATTTTTTCAAATACACATTAAATAAGATTCGCTCTTCGAATATACCTTTGGTTATACTATATATATATAGGTTCATACTGCCTTTATGACTTTTGAATTATTTGCAATTATTTAAAGAAGGTGGCGTGAATATGTATGGGTGCGGTACTTATAAGCTTCAGTTAGGAACATTTTGGCCGACCGTCAATACTACGTGTTACATGTCCTCAGATGTTTGAGGGGCGCTTTTTATATTCTAGTGAACCCACAGAGTGATATAAATGGTCATTAGCTGATTCGTTAAATACTCAGGCCAGATGATGCCACAACAGTTGTAAGGTGCTAAAAATTTGTTTACTATTAAATATTAATATTTTATTATTATATTTAATATTTCGTAGTAAAACATCTCATTAAAATATTTCTACGTCAAATGTTTACGTAATATTAAAGTGAATTCAAGATATAAATCGATGGAGATTTCGGCATCGTGAGCGCACTGCAGTTACCCAGGGCACAGAGAGTTAGCGAAGGGCAGTGATTGGCTGGTAGAAAGGGGGAGGAGTCAACATCGTTAATGTTTCAACTCAGAGATGAATGGATTTGTTCTATAATTACTGTAAATTTGCCAATTATATTTGTTTTAACTTTTGAGGGGAATTCATGAGTATTTAGACACGCAATATGACATTAAATGTGTCGAAATCGCAATTCTAAATAAAAAATTACAAATTTCGCAAAGAAGCATACAATTGCTAAACAAAAAAACGTTTTATAATAAATTTATCTTTTGAGCAAGAAACTGTCTGGAATAACTTAACGGGCACAGCTTACATTGACCCAACGTTAATACAGTTGTTACCTGAACTTTAAGTCGGCGCGGTTGAGTTGATCAAACGGCAGGACCCTTTAAATAAAACATGCAAGCGACAATCCAATGGTCAAAATATTGTCGTCATACTTCCCTCCAAGTAGATAGTTTTCTACACAACCTTTAATTTTAGCGACTAAGCAAACACTTGGTCCACGCAATTGGCTAGAGCGCAAATGAGGCGTTAAAATACGTGCTTTAATTGCGGCTGTATATTTATGGTTTAGGTGTTAGGTAGCTTGGTCAAGGAATCCATTCTTTTTTTGTTGTTGTACGTATTAGAATATAAACCATTGTTTTTGTAAGTAACATTTGAAGCTAATTTACACAGTATGTTTTAGTATACTCATTGTATCATAACACAGAAAAACAAAAGGTATTTATACAAAATGCCACCAGTGTAGTTTCTAACGCATAGATATGCTGTAGAAAGTAACTGGATTAAGGAGCATCAACAGAGCGTGAAATTGGCACCGCTGCCAAGGGTCCGGGGAAAGAGAAGGTTGCACCCTCACCCAGCAGACAGCCATGTTTATCCCGGAGGAAGAGCAAGTCTGGGTCACCGTGTCAGAGGTCTGTTCGAACCAGAGACTCGACTCCTGCGGGGAAGCGCTCGCGAGTAAGGAAGCAGGCCAGTGTAAGTCCTCCCGGCTCAGTGCTGGCGGCGGAATGCCAACTAGGCAGCGCTAATTACGGCGGGACGCAGGCGGAATGCCGACGCTCGAGGCTGAACACGCCAATAAATTACACTTCAGCGGCGAAGCATCCACTTGTTTGGCGAGCGCGCCGCGACTGTCGGCGCAGAATACGCTGATGAGAACAGAAGCCTGATTCACGGCGGGAAGTTCCGGGCGGGCGACAAAAGAGACGTCCCAGGAGGAGGGGCGGGAGGGAGGCTGGCTCCTGCGAGTCGGGGGAGGAGGACTCTCGGCTCCGGACAGGGGAATAGTTCGCCAAGCCTCTCTCCCGCGAAGACCGAGTGAAATGTCTCGGCCGAAGTTTCCTCAGGAAAGAGGCGCTGGAGCCGGGGAGCTAGGCGGATTGTCTCACTTTCACCCCTGGGACGACAAACATCTCGCGAGTTCGTCCTTCCTCGGGGAAAGATGGAGGAAAGTCTTCGGAAGAGCATGGCGAGGTCCTGGGACGAGGGTACTGCCATTCCATAGAACAAGGAGAGAGATATAGAAGTGCGACCTTTACACTGGAAACTGAAATCACGTTTTGCGCGTCAAGTGGTGACATCTTTTGGGTGGGCCCATAACTACTAACAAAAAAACTCGGGATGGAGGTTAAAATACTATGGTTTAGCTTTATAATGTTAATTTAACTACTTGACGACCAATTGCTTAGTAACAGAGATTTAAACTGGGCAATAAACACTTAGTGCTGTTTTGTAATAAAAATAATCATGTTGTATTTAAATCAGTAGGAGATGCAAAACATTCTGGTATGCCACACCACAGCATATGTGGCTACCAAAATAAATTGAATTTATTTCATTGATTACTCTCACAATCAAAAAGTAGCTATGATAGTATTACATTATGAAAGCTACTATCTAGCGGGTGGGCCCAGAACTACTTCATAAACTGGTCTCAGTCTCGGCAGTTAGAGTGTCTCCCCCGCGCTGCCCTCCAGCTATTCCCTGCCACAACCGGGGAGCCGCGTGAGGCTACGTTCATGTAACCTGTCTTGGGGACAATTGCCACCGACTACTGGGTACAGCTAAACAATGCGGGTGCGTTTTGAAATTAAAAATCCTATGATAACTTCATAGTTTGGTGTTCATAATAAATACTGCAGTCACACTAGCTGTTTTGTTTGATTCGATATAATGAATTATCAAAAGTAGCAGCATGTATTTTTTTTAAAACATAAAACCTTTTATTCTTCAGAAAGTTATACTTGAAGACTTAGGAGAGACTAGTGAATTGTCGTATCTTGAGTTTTGCGCCGTGTGGAGCATTAACTTAGAAGTTAAAGGATTTTTTTTATATCTGGAGAATTTAAAAGAAGATTATCCAAGCTTAAAAGCACGGATTGGGTGACTAAGAAAGAAGTACTAAGCAGCGTTTCTGGACAAAAAAAAAGCTGCATGTATGTTGTTCTGAAACTAAAGACAGTTGTATAGGACATTGGATCCGATACGAGAAATACTGGGTTGCTGTGTGATGCTGCCGAAGGCGAGGTTTGAACAAGCGAGGATGGACTGAATACACAAACACATAACTAAAAAAAAGAATGGAAGAAGTCTTAGGAAGTAAGACAAGATGTTGCGAAGAGCACCAATAGAAAAGCTAAACAGATAGACCATCTACTAATTCATTACTGAGCATATTAATTCAATTTATTTACTATGATTAATTGGAATGCAAGAATATTTTTTTCCCAATTTCAAGCATGTCCTGCTTCGTTTGCACACATAGTCAAACAAATTGATTGACTGCTCAAAACGTCTGACTGGTGACACAATACATTTTTTGATGATTTTAATAAAAAAATCTACTGTTAAATACAAATAAACAAAAACAAAAATAAAACAATACCAAACCTAGCATAGATAAGAAAACTAAATCTATGTGAGTACAATTCAAACAAAAACATTAAAACAAAACTGTAAAACTAAAAAAATAATGATCCTAATAAAGGGAAAAAAATAACTGAAAACTACGAACTAAAAATAATAATGGTAAGAAATAACTCAATGTGAATAAAACTCAAAATAGAACGACACAGGAAAACACAAAAACCATAATACTTTAGGGGTTGGAACCAGCTGAACAATCGCACAACCTATTTAACGACCCTAGTCACGAACTTCCGGCTGTCTCGGAGTCCTGACTCTTATTTGACACTTGTGGGAGGGTGTCGTTCATTTTGCGTGCCTGGGTTTCACGTCCTCACTGCAGAGAGCATCGGCTAATCACCGTGTGGTCGATCACCTGGTGCTGTCCGTCCTTATCACTTGTCACCACTTCCCCGTGGCGCAGAGTGGCTCCAAACAACCTTCCTGCCAACCACAGCAGTCAAGCAACCCGCCTGCAACAGGCTCCTACGCACAGCCTAACCTAGAGGTGCTGCCAAGCGTCCTGTGTAACAATGCGAAACTCCGCCATTAAACTTCAGCAATGAAGCTTTCTTTACACACTATATTATGTTTTATTGTCTGTACAAGTTGTTCGGATATATTCTGTATACATCAATCCAATCATTTCATTTGCTATTTTCTTTAAGAAATTTAACATTTTATCGAACAATGGATTTTGAAAATAACATTAAATGATATTTAATATAAAATGTAAAAAAAAATATATAAAAATATAACTTCAGTAAAAAAATTAATCTGGTACGTTGCTGTTCCTTAATATTTATTTTGCACTAGCTAATGCCCGGTATGCGTTGCAATGCCTCAATTATTATTTGTAAAATGTTTGAAGTAGGTACACATATACAAAGCATATCTCTATCTTTCTCTATTTCTCTATCTTTCTATGTATATTTATATACCTATATCTATCTCTTTATATCTCTATCTACATATATATCTACCTCTCTATCTCTCTCTATGTGTTTCTATATCTCCCTCTATATCTCTATAGCTCTCTTATATATACCTACATCTCTATATTTCTCTATATATGTCACTCTATAGCAATGAAAATATTATAAATCTGTATTTTTACCTATCTTTATTTTTATTTTTACCTGTAACATAGGTATTTAAAAACATGCGGGTATTTGAATGCAACGTTGTGTCAAAATTTGAAAGCAATCGGTGAAGAACTTTCGGAGATTCAAGATTTTGAACGAACGAACATTGCCATTTGCACTGATATAGATGACACAGACGAGTAAAGACACGGCACACACGCGCGGCGGCCACGGTCCCGGAAGCGCAGGGCCGCTCAACCACGTGACCGCCCCCCCCCCCCCCTCCGGGCGACTCCGGGGCTCGGACCATAGCGCCGCGCGGGGCGTCGAGCGCGTGGTTCGGGGGATGTCATTTTGAACAATTATTGTTTTCAAAACAGTAGTAAATAAAAAAATACAAGATTCATTTATGGAATATAAAACTATATCAAAAGAATCATTTTGTTCAGTCAGATACACTTCCTTAAAAAAAGGATTATAGAAGTTATTTTTTAATTTTTGTATATTGGTGGCAACATGAACCAAGCAAGTTACCCAACATGGCTGACCACGGAAAAACTGTTGGTGGATGGGAAACCACCAAATTATTATTTTTTTTTTTCAGAATTTCTCAAAAATGATTGAATATAGCGATTTAATGTTTAAATTAGAATAAAGTTTCCTACAATTTTCATGCCATCTTTTCTGTGGTAGAATAGTAAGTGCAAAGTAGCTCCTTGAACGTTGAATTCTCATTAATATTTAAGGTTTGACTAAAATCTTTATTCTCATAAAATTATCCACATTTCCATATTCCCTCAGCCCATTTCCCTTACCCCTCCCACCCAGACACCGCACTCACGATTCCTGCTTCACCATCGTAGTTGTAGACGACTCTATGCGACCCAAACACCAGCCCATGCTTTTTATTGTAAAACCAGCAAATATATTATAAGTCACTACACATATCATTCTGATTAATTTACCTAGGTAAAAAAAAAAAAAACACGATTTTTGAAGACAAATGTGAATCAATAAATATTATGGTGACAACAAGCAAATAACCAAAATATTTCATATAAATGTTGTAGGGTTAATTGAATAAATTATCTAGGTAATATACTAACACAATGAATAATAATTACATAAATAATGATGACGGCAATAATAATATGCACTCTTAAATTTAATAAAAATTGAAATGTTGCTAAATTTGTTTGAAGTACATAAATATTTCAAGCCCTAAACATTACAAATTGTACAAATCTAACATTTACTTGCAAATTGCAAAAAAGTTTAAACAATATTCAAACACTTGATTAAAAATAATATTTTTTTTTTCGTAGACGTTTTGAAGGCCTAGTCTCTTATTCAGGTTCAAAATGCTGATGAAACACGGCATTATACTCTTCAATCTTATCAAAATAAGAAATATGTACAGAATTGACACACTCTACTGTGTTTTAACACGTTGGTGAATTTCCAAACTGAATTGCAGTAAGAGCTGGCTGCAAGTACAAGGCACAAACTGACATAATAAAAAAAACATTTTGAGTTTCTTGTGTATAAAATAATCGTGTAGTTGGTTTTACTTTATAGATGTATTCTTTAAAATCTAAAAATATTTAAATATGAGTATTGATAAAGTTAATTCGACAGTTCAACAAATGTAAGGTCACGGTAGTTAGAACGCGGGGCCGTGCGGAAGAGCCCGCTAGCCTGCGGGAGAGAAGACCTGGTGACGCAGGCTCGAGTGCGTCACCAGCACACTTGAGGAGCGCGGTGCACTCCCCCATTGTACCGTTACTGAAACCACGGGGAACCACATAAATAAAGTAGTGACTACGTTAGAAAATGTATTTTTTAAGTGCCATGTATATTTGAAAACATAAGTGCCCTTAAATGTGTTTACATGAAGAACTTAGATGGAAATGGCAAAGGGTTCTTTAGAAAAAAAAAGATCACCTAAAGCTTTGAAAATGCATGTTTTCCGAGAGTTGCTATTTCTTTAAATAGACACGTACTTGCCCTAAACGTACGTTACAGCTGAAGTACTCACTTATATAAGTTATTCTACAATACATCTCCCACTTACACTATTCTAAAAATTTACTAAAAATGTATTACTAAAAATTTACGATTAATTTAACACTTCCAAATTTATGCCTGTTTCCTATTTTTGGAACTATTTACACATCCGCTTCAATTAAAAATAAACATTGACAGAGACTTTCTACTTGCATTCGTTATTAATTACGCAAATCTAGAATTTTAAGAAATGTTCGTGTGCTATTATTGCGAGTAGTACCATTCACAATGAACAAAGCATATATGACTAAAGAACACCAGTGATAAAGCGATGGAAAACCCTTCTGTGCTCTTCCTAATTTTCGGTAATCTTTGAAATAGTAATGGAGAAGTTAGAATCAAATTCAGTTGGAACAGTTGCAGCAGTTGGAGCCATTTGAAGCAGTTGAAGCCATTTGCAGTTGGAGCAGTTGGAGCAGTTGGAGCAATTGGAGCATTTTAATCCACACGAAGTTGGAGCAACTGAAGCAGTCAAAGCGATTGAAACAGTTGGAGAAATTAGAGCAATTTGAGCAGTTGCATCTGTTAGAGCATTTGGAGCAAAATGCAGTTTGAGGCTTTGTAGCCAGATAGAGCCAAATTCAGATGGAAATATTGTATCCAGGTGTTGCCAAATGCAATCGGAGCAGTTAGAGCCAAATGTAATTGGAGCAGTTGGAAATTTATGCTTTCGTATCCTACCGTATATTGGCGATCAAATCATATTGAATGTTCGTGCAGATGTACATATTTTTTAAATGTGTGTAGTCAAGTGTGTAGTCAGGACTGAATATTTAATGGATCAAACAAAACATTTTGGTCTTGTAGTACGCATAAAGCATTTTTCATGGATTCTTGGTCCTATATAAAGCGTAAAAAATGCTTAGTTATTTGGTCTATTTGCTTGTAATAGATTATATCCATAATGCAGGTCCAACAGTTCGAAGACTCTTGTCTTGTCTGCTTGTTATTTGTCAAGGCTTGTTTGAAAGGAATGCACAGAATGAAAACAAACCTCGTGGTTCGAAGACACTTGGCCTATATGCACTCTAGGATTAAAAAAGTCCACGAATACGGCCTCCACTGTAGCATGGTGATATCGAGTAACATATTTATTCAGCCGGACAGGAGTTCTTTATTTTTGCAGTGAGGATATTAATAAAATAAATATTTTTGAGCACAAATTATTTTTACATTTACCAAGGATCGATCCAAGTACTGAAATGAATCGAATCAATCATTACATAATAAGTGAATTTTTTGATGTTTTTAGAATTATTACCTAATTTCTAGGTTAATAATTATATAATTTCTATAAAGCGGGAAATATGGCATTGTCTACTTACTGGAGACAGTAAAATGTGAATTTAAGCCTCGTATATACAATTTAAACCTAAAATTAACTTTTTACATCGTCAAGGAATCAAACCGAGGACTAAAATCATTCGGATGTATCAATAAATTAATAGGTGAGTTTTTGATTTTTTTTATATATTTACCCGAATTTATAGGTTTACAATAACAGTTTTTCAACATGGCAACGAAGATGGCCAACAAGAAGGCGGATGCTAAGACCACAGACGATCTGGTGATTGTCACTACTGCACACTAGCGGGTAAAAAATAAACTAATATGGCGGCAGCACACTCTGGCAGACAAAAACAAGATGATGTAATACATTCCTTGGTGTTTAGTGGTAGGCTGACAGTCTGCTAATAGCCTCCATGGAGGAAGGACCCCATCCCCATTTTGTTGGCCTATTGTCGGGTTCAAACCGAAGACACCAAGACGTAGGCTTCGTGGCGTTTTTATTAAAATCGTATTTTTTATTTTATTTTATAGGTTAATAATTACTGATTTTGAAGATGGCGAATGTGACAAAAAATTCAAAATGGTGGCCATGACATTATCCCAATGGTCAAGGTCATGAAATCAGCGACTTAGGGTGGCTTGTCGATAAGGACTTTAAGCCGCTTTTAGGAATTTTCAAACCATAAGCATTTTTGGAGAATAAAATGGGGAATTTTCCTATAAAATAATATTTTTTTAATATGTTAAATTTGTATTTTTCAGATGTAGTTTTAAATTTTTTTGCAAAAATATTTTCCTAAAAATTGAAAATGTTTAGTAATTTTTTAAGTTTTTGCCAATTTTGGTAATTTTTGACACATTAGTTTTGGAAAATTTTGGTAAATTTTGAAAATCAAGGATATGGTGATTCAAGATGGCTACCATGACGTCATAATCCAACATGTCGGATCGGCAATAAGCACAACGCAACGGCACCAGTCCCAGGACAACCAATATACACTACTTATAGGGATGTAAAATACCGGTTAAATTCTTTAAATAGCAAAACTAGACAAACTGGAAGGTTGGGAATACCTTTTGAAATATAAAAATAAGTACTTTGACTTATATAATATGAAAAAATACTATGTTCGTTGAAATTGGTTGTATTTCGTAATAATCATACTTTATCTAAAAAATATTAATTTAAAGACCCCGTTATTGCAAGGGGTGGAGAAAAACGCAGACTGCAAGACAAAAAATGCATAACTTCCTTTTTAGGCACAAAATAAAAACCGTACAAAATGTTGTTTATCTTCTAATGTTACAAAAATTATATGTCCGAAACGTTTTTTTTTGTTACTGAAACAAGGGTGAGAACGAAAGTATAGAGCTTATCTTATTGAAGCAAATTATATTATTTTCATTGTGGTTTTCACAGGCAGCGGAACGCACAACCACATTTATCCGAGCCATCTCAGGCCCATGAACATGTCATGGTTAACTAAAATATTTTAGAAATTCAAAGTAAATGCCTGTTGCATAGGTAAAAAAAAAATATTTGAAACATTTTGGCTGCACGGAAAATGCTAAAATGTCTATTGATCCTTTTGGACTATACGAGAACATATAGGATTTTTTTTTGACATTAAGATTGTAGAAAATTCCAAAATTTTCTAGAAGTTTACTGAATGTTCCAAAATAAAAATAATAAGTTATAATTTTTTTTTGCGCCTGTGGGTTGAGCCGAAAGGCATTTTTTTAAAGACATAAAATGTGTTTGCTTTGTTTTAAATCAGTTTCTAATATAAGTAAAGTCTAAATTGGTTTAAGCATTACATGCCTCAATATACCTAACCTTGCTCACACCTGTGTGACGTCGAATTATTTATTATATGGAATAAAAACATTTTTTTTCCCGTACGCATCTTTTTGAGCACGATACTAAGCTTTTATTTACTTTTAACAATGATCATTATTTAAAAAGTTCAAATAATATTCTATCCTGAAAAAAACATATTTTCGGGGCCTGTGGTATATTTTATAGTATTTAAAAAAATTATACATAGTATTTTATATTAAAAATCAAATAAACTGGCAAAAAGGTTACAAAATTGTCTTGGGTAAGCTACTGGAATAGAATAATAACAAAAATATCCACAGCGGATACTGGAAATAACTTTAACTGAGTGGCCACCCTAATTATAAAGTTTAAGCTTTATTATTTTATATTAATACGTTCAAATTTCTTAGGTTTTTGGCTAACATATTAAGGGCTTTTAAAAAGTACATTTAATGCGTTCTAAGCCTTCTTTAATGTAAATGGAGATAACTTTCATGCAATGGAGGATAAGTGAAACTGAACATTTCTTGGAATAAAACAATTCAAATCGGAATGTGAACATCTTAAGCTTACAACCTATTAGAATGCCAAAGTCGTAAGGTGCATAACTAAGGACGCTGATTTATAAAAGTATTTATTTACCGTTTGGAAATGGGTAAATAAAAAATATTTTTCCTCATTTAAATTAAAGAAATGCGTACCACCACTTATTTCAAAAGAAAACTCTGTGTAATATTCAGTAGTCTCTGAATCAACGAGCGGAAAGGCGGCTCTGAATAGCCAAGGGAAGGCAGCGGACTGTTGAAAAATTCATGCAGTTTTAACAACCTCGTAAAAATTTGGTATGCGAATAGAAGGGCATGTTTTTTCAAAGGAAAAAAAATATATTATGACGGAAGATATTCACCCCGTATACATGTATATAATCTTTACGGCGACGTGGAGTAGTTGTTGATGAGGTGGTGCTCGGGGAAGGAACGAGACGACAAGCCGCGAACACGAGTTGTTGCAGCGACTATAGCGCCCGGGTGGCGGGTTTACGAAACAAGAGTACCTCACGCGCACACGCCCTGTCTGCGAGGATCGCTGCGAGCTCTGCCCAGACACGGGCCAGCGCCGAGGTGTTGCTAGTTGCTGCGCCGAGCGACACGTCGGAACAACCCACGAGATCGGGAAATACTTCACACATCTTGAGGCAATGTCATTTTGATGCCTCAGCTGTTTCACTCTCGACGTGAAACAACCCAGACCGCTCAGAATGACCTCAGCTGGACTACCCTGGAGAACAGCCATCTGCTGGCACATCACGACGACCCGTGTCTGGCATTCAAAGGACGTGTTCCGGATGTTCGCGTGAGGAACGTGGCGGACGTTGCCGATGCTGGCAGCTCCAGCCGGCCTTCTAGCGCTGTGCTCCTCACAGCTGCACTGCGCTAGTCTGAGCCCCGCCGCGCCGCTAGAGCTTGCCTCTCGGTGGTTCTTCAGGCGGTGGTAGCCGCAACTATTGAGATTAATATATTTAGTGATTTTATCATTATCTATATCAATAAAAATGTACACTTATTCAAAATATTCAATCTTAGCAGTTTATTCACCGATTTCTTTGAAATTTTGACGCAACGTTGCATTCGAATACGCGCGTGTTTTTATATACCTATGCCACGCCTGTGACATGTAAAAAGATGAATAAAAATATAGGTAGGTAAAAATCATAGATTTTTAATATTTTCATTGCTATAGAGTGACATGTTTAGAAGTATAGGTATATAGAGGATATATAGATTTATATATATATATATATATATAGAGAGAGAAATATATAGAGATACAGAGAAGTATATATATATGGATAGAGATGTAGATATATATAGATATAAATACAGAAGGATAGAGTATTAGAGAGTGAGAGAGATGGAGCGGAGCTTTGTTTATGAGTACAAATTCCAACAAAATATATATTGATTGAGGGCATTAGCTAGTTCAAAATAAACTCATATGTAACAATATTCAATTGTTCGTCATAAGAGACGTTTTCCTACTAAAAATTACTTTCTGAATGTTTTTTTCTAAACCTAATGGCAATATTTCATGTTAGTCCTAGCATGTACTTAAACCATGACATCATGTGATATAATTTTGGATTAACCTTTCTTATGTAGTCTTTATTTTAGAACTTTTTTATTTTTAGTAAATAATTCGTAAATAAATTTAAAAAATTGGTTTTCTCAAAACTCTGAAAATAATAAGACTTCTCATCTGTAAAAATTATTCTGAAAACACGCTCTTTAGCCATTTTTACTCTCGTAAAATTACCGTTTAAAAAGGAACTACGGAAGCAATACTACTTCTCGGCCCTCAGCGAACTATCAAATGCTTTTCGCAAACAGATCCCACACGGATATCCTGAGTAGTTTTGAAATCGCTTTGTTTTTCCTAAGCTCTGCACACCGTATGTGTGAGTGCTAATTCAGAGCCTTGCGTTTAGAGGCGGTACCGCGCCAGGAACACCAGCGAGCGTCGCACTAAATAACACAGAGACACCCCTGACGAGGCGGGCCTTGAGTAGGGAACACGGACTGAGAGTACGGCTGCAGCTGAGAGTATAGCTCGAGTGCAGCGTGAGCCAGCCCGGCGCGCGAGACGCCGTGGTGGCGGGGAGGTGGGGAGGGGGTGAAGAGGACAGCCCTCCCGCAAGGGCCGCGCCGACGGCTCCATCCATCAAGCTGACGTCACCAGCGCCGCCCCGCAGTCCGAGGGGCGCACACGTCCACGCAGACGTCGAGGTTATTGGACAGGTCCTGGGGCGAGTGTCGGGGGAAACAGAAGTGAGCACCATGTGGAGACAACTGTCGAGTGGCCACCTGCAGACACGCCGTGACCTGAGCTCTGCGCGCCGCGACCCCTGCGACTTGCAGGCCTCTCTCGGCCATCGCGAGTGACACGTGCGTGTTTCACGAGTTATCCTCATGGGTCCGACAGTTTGGCTTATTAATGCGTCGGCATAGAGTTCAATCAAGTGAAGGTTTTGTCCGTTCAACTGGTTTAAAAATTAACACCGGTCATCAGGTACAGTTATACAAAGCAAACACAAATGCCGTTTTTATTAGATATAGAACTTTTTTCCGTGAAATAACATATAACGTCTAATAATTGGAAGCAAACATTCGAAACAAAATGTGTATTTAATGTAGTGATATATAACCTTACATTTTGTAAGCTTACTTAATTATGTAGATTTTAAGGAATCTAAAAGAAGCTTCTACCTCTGATAACTACCACAATTGGTCAGGACGACATCATGCCACTACGGAAATTCTTTGTTCATATTTCACCTCGAAAATGTTTGCATGAGTCTTGTTGTCGTTAAAAGTTGTGTGAAATAGTAGATAAAATGTCGTAAAGAAGGTATTCGATGAAATAAACGAATACGGTAATGAGCTACACAAAACTCCAGTAAGTAGGAAAATCTTAAGGTTAAATGCTAAGCCAGAACTGACAGTATCCACGCATAAACAACGGGCTCCGAACCACTGGGTGCTCAAGAAGTTTGTACCTGGCTGAAGGTTGGCCTGGAGGGACCGCCATTACGTTCTTACAGCCGCAGGAGAGGGAGGCCTAGCGCGCACGGCTGCCGAATACCGGACAGCCTAACAAGAGGGAAGGGGCAGGAGGATCTTTACTATTAGAGTATTTAAGACTGTACCTATATTTTTTAAATTTTTGTTTAGAGTAAAAAAAAACATCAAAATTCAAGTTTTAAAAATTTTGTTTGTAGTTATAATTCTTAAGGCGCGTTGAGGGTGAAATTTTAGTATCTAAGCAACGGAAATGCAATGAAGTTTGCGCATACCAAGGACGGAAGTTCAACGTGATGGAGTTCACACTATACCCACGAACCACTGTGCTCCAGATAGTCTACCGTGTGTGGCAGCATTAACCTGTATATATTAGCTTACGTGAACATCGGGAAAAGTAAAAAGCGTATATGTGAGGAAAATAATTAATATTTACAGCGGAACTCTCTTGGAATGCATTTCTGATCTTAAATAATCATAAAAAAGTAATTTAAACATTAAAATTGCATTATGATCGTAGGATTACAACGTTATTAATCCATTATACTCCATACAATTTTAATTTGTTCTTTTAACTCAATGGTTAAATGCGAGTTTAATTTTAGGTTTGAATATCACCACTGTACAACGGTTTTTTGTTACTTTTCTACACAACTTATGTTATAAACACTTTTAAAAAAAATAAAATTATTATAATTTGTTTTACTTATTGTTACAATAACTTGTAATGCATAGCTCAAGCTATTGGTTTGTTATTATATTTAGCCATTGTGCTGCAAAAATATTTTCTGTGACAAATGTTCTGCTGTAACCAAATTTTAATAATTTTTATAACTATTAATTTCAAAATAGTTAAGTGTATTAAAACAAAAAAAAAATTAACGCGCGTATGTAAGTCGTCACATTTTTTTTTTTCTTTTTTACAAATCTATATGTTATTTACTCCAAATGTTTTGTTACGCTAGAAGTGAATCAACACATTTTATTCTCTTGTTTTATTCAGCGCAAAGATCGTAACACAGTCTGTGCTGGAATCAGTTTGAGTGTAATTCAGTCACGGTGGCACTGGGACGTTACACTCCACGAGTCCAGCTCACACAGCATTCAGAAGTGATCCTCCGTGACAAGGCGCCGGTGCTGAGCAGAGTGGCTAGCGCTTTGCTTCCTCCATAGCACTTTTGATTGCCACACGGTCAGTGTGTTTGCTTTGTACTTGTGGTTCTATCTCTCCAGCACAGCGAGAACTTTACTGACGTAAACAAACAACCAATCGAAGAGAATGGACAGTAATCGGTCACGGCCGACTTTGGGGAAGCAATCGAGCTCTTCTTCACGCAATCTCAGGATTGCGTGAGAAACGGAATCAAGAGAGCTAGACCTAGTTCTTCCACGTGCAAGTTCAGTATTTTACCTTTGTGCTATCTGTGTTGGTTTTAACAGTTCAGGATGTCCATAAAAGAATTTCCCAGTTTCCATGGCATATAGTAAAAGTTTAATTTAAACTATTTAATACAAATCATATATCAAATTGAAGGTCAACTAAACTAGGGTTCCTTACAAATGTTCAATATGTGCACCTTTAGTTGTACGGCACACATCCAATCTAAAGTCCAATTATACCCATACTTTGGGTAACACGTCCGGAGTAATGGAAGCAATAACCTCTTCAATTCTTTGTCTCAACTCTGGCAAATCATTTGGTAGCGGTGGAACGTAGACACGATATTTTATAAATTCTCAAAATAAAAAAATCGCATGGCGTTATTTCAGTCAGGTGAACATGGAGGCCACCGAAAAAGAGCTCTGTCGTCTCGACCATTACGACCAAGTCAACGGTCGGGGACTTCGACAATGAAACTTCAAACTAACTTCATGTTTAACTAAAAGTGCATTAAGGAAGATATATCCCTAAATTCAGCACGCCACAGTAGCTGCACATGAATGTTTCTACTAACAATTTCATTGCAGTTATCTGCCTTAATTTCTCCTGCCCGAGAATACTTTAAAATAAATTGCTTAAGAAGCTTGTAAAAGGCTGAATTTATTTTCTTAAAATGCTTATGAGTAAACGAAATATCCTTGTAGAATTAAAATTTACTTATTTTGAACGCAATTTTTATATCATTACAAGAGTGCCTTTTTGGAACTAACTTTCAATTAACTTCTTGGTGACAAAAGCTTCTACGAAAATTTCTTTTCACTATACCAGCCTCCTTATTGTAAATTAAATAACACATTTAAAAAAGCAAAAACCGTATAGATATTTCAAACATCTGCGCACAAAACATCTTACCTTAAGTAAAAATCATGCAGTTTAAATACTAACGTCTACTGGATGCCAGTGTTCATTAATAAATGCAAGAAAACTACTCAACAAAATTAACAATCAAATAGATTAAAAACAGGAAGGATAAATATGCTCGGAATGATGTGATACCGGGAGCTTTTTAATATTACGGCATTTTTTTCTTCGTGCCACTTTTAAGATTATAAAACACTGATAGACCCGTTCGCAACCCGTTCTAAAAAAAAACTGGTGGGAATGCTAGAATGAGACAGAGGATGTTTTTACAAAATGAGGAGCAAACGCGACAAACGTTCAAGACACTAAAGAAAGCATTCTCTCTCGCCGCGGAGGCAAGTCGTGTTTGTTTTCTTTTATTTCCTGCTGAGTTGATATGACTGCGAAGTACATCCCCACCCCTGCACCGTGCTCGGGACCAATCAGCAGCGCGAAGGTGCCTGACGTCACACTCGCGACGGCCTGGGTGGGTTCACGATGCCAAATAGAGGCGCAGGTAAATACAACCACACTCTGCTCCAGCATCGAGCACAGATCGCTTCGTAATATCCGTCGATAGGAGAACTTGGAAAAAGACCAGTTTCTTAAAATAAGTTGCGTAGCAAAGAGCCGCCTTCATGGCTTGTCACAAACACAGGTTAGAACAAAAGCGTATTTTTTTTTCCATTCAGCAGTATTGTTGATCGTAGGCATAATACCTGCAAATTGCAACACTCTTATACAAGAAGGATTCATCTGTTAAACGTTTAATTTTAAAACAATTACTTATTCGGGGTCGTTGTTCTTGTTAAATAAACATTGTTGTTCCGGCAAGACACAGCCGAAATATTGTCAATAATTATTTTTCTTAATTTGGTTACCATAAAAACATCATTTAGGAATAACCCGTTTACAAAATTTATTCCATGTAGCTTAATAACATATTGAATAACAAGTACAACATTAAAATTATTTACACATACACACACTCCTATATATTATATATATATATATATATATATATATACACATACCTACCAACACACACACACACAACAGAATGCTGTCGATAAACTCAGGCACCGCTTGACCGATCGCCGTGAAAGTTGGCACAACAAAGTGTTTTTTCTTTGGGAAAGTTTTTATGCTATCCGTTTTTTTTAACTCGCCACTAGATATCGTTGCAGCGCATCAACTTCTATACCGTTCAAACAATTGCTATGGGTAAACAGAACATCATATGTCATATACATACAAACAGTAAATTTGTGTCATTTCTCTATGTCCACCACACCGATCTCCATGAAAATTTGTACCTATACAATAAATATTTGAACACGGATAATATTTTCGCGAAATCAATTTTGCTTAAACTCGCGGACAATACATCACCCTGTGTTCAACCCGGGCAACGCCGGGTACTGCAGCTAGTTATATATATTTGGATGGATAAAATTTTAAAAAATAATAAAATAAATAAAATAATCAAAACATAAAAAAATCAAACGAAACGTTTCTGAAACCACTTATTATAACGTTAAAAAATACACAGTATTTAAAACAAGGCGCCACTAGTGCTTCCAATGTGGCTCTCTCAAGAAGTACAGTATTCCCAATCACCAAAATTGTTTGCTCCTACAAGAAGTATCATCCCAGCACCGCTACAGTAGTTCAAGCAATTCCCCATAGGATGCGCTTTGCTGTTCTTGGAGCACAATATTTATGTTGTTGCGGAGTGCAACTACTAGACTATACAAAACTATTTAAAATCCCATTCGGAAGATACTTCAGCTTGCTTGAATTATTCACAAGCTATTAATTATTCATTGTATCATCAGCGTGACCTTCTCCACACTTCCTAGAACCTTCCACGTCGCAGAGGAAGTGCTGCGGGGCAATTATAAGCTGTCACAGGGGTTTCCCCCCTTTTCTTTTTTTACCCAGTGCTCTTAGCCGTTAGGCCCTACCGCCCTGGGGCCCCCATGGGCATGGATGCGGATACGCCGCATACGCAACCAGGAGGAGCGTTAGAACTTTTGGCTATGCAAAGAGACTGAGGCTACCCATCTCAGCTTATGCACCACCTCCGGCCCCCTACTCCACTCAGCTCACCAGCAAGTTGGATGCTCCCTAAGCCCTCTGGAGTTGTCATCACTTCTGGCGCCTACCCCAGTCTCCCGCCTCACACTAGGACTCCTCAATCACCCAGCGAACCCGCGGTCCGGTGGAGGCCTACCCAACCTCTGCCAGCTGTCCAGGCTGGTAACCGGAGTGCTGCGGGGCCAGGAGGAACCCCCGCGGACGACACATGCCCCCTGTGACGTCAGAGCACGTGAGCGCCCGCCGTCCCTCAACTTTAGAGTGTCCCTCGCCACCCTGGGGTGCCCGCAACGATGCTGGTCAATAGTTTAGTACATGACAAACTAAAACGTCACAAGTAATCATTTCAGACCATTTCTCTCATACCTTTTACCAAATACGGGAAAGAGACAAGAACATATTAAATCCTAGCTTAGAACGATAATGTTGACGCTTTGATTTGCAACGTTTCCTAGACGTCTGCCTCTTGAGCCACAAAGCCGAACACGCTCTCATCACCTCGGAAGAGATCGACACTATCGCCCCCCCCCCTTTTGCCTATGCCCCACGCTAATTAGGATACAGCCACCTGTGTAAACTCATCACTCGGAAACGTCAAGTGCCATTAGATAGGATAATGTTACGTCTGCCAATAGGCTTTATTGCGAACATATTTTGATGTTATGATGCGACAGAGAGCGCGGACGTACCAGGAGCGTAACTCATGTAGGTCATATAGACAGGTATCACAAGACTAACCAAAAATCATAAATACCTCTGACATCTAACCATGCATGAATTGTTATCAAAATTAACAAAATAAAAATGACTGAATGTGTCTCGAAAATATTATTTCAGTACATTTTTGTCACAGTAACATTTAAAGGTACTATTATGACCGCATGAAAGAGCCCGTAATTATTTTTCTTCACACTCTACTGGATAAACTGATATTTAAAGTTCTAGAGTAGAGACCTATTAGTATTTTCCACAAGTGGCCGAACAAATGTTGCAGGTTAATTCATTTTAAAATTTTGTGTCTGCAGCTAATTTTGGTACTGTGCCAAAATTTTTCGTCAATTGAAATTAGTATAAAATAAATTAATTACTTTTTTCAATGTTGTAATTTGGTTTTGATTAAAGATGTATTTATTTTATCCAAACGCACACAACAATTTTCTGTGCAACAAAAGACCAAACAATACATGTGCATCATTATTTCAAAACGATTCATCCACCTAAACACAGATATTGATGTGTCCACATTGGTCGCGAGAAAGTGTAGCTTGGTGTTGGTACTGAAGAAACAGAAGTGGCCGAAGAAACGGAAGTGGCCAGTCACGTGCACCGCGTGACGCCATTCTGGCAGACATCACCACTCTCGAACATTACACCAAAATTTGCTACATGGCCAAAAGAGCCACTAAAGGCGTGACAAAAAGACTGATAAATAACTGGCGTATAGTTTCCTCGGTATAGTTATTTTGGCTTGTGGCACATCTACCCTTACACTAATGATAGGTTTAGCTTTTCGTTTTTGATAATTATTGGTCACTTTATTTGTAATATATTATAGTGGAATTTATCAAGAGAAAATGCATATACGCCTATTAATTTTAATTATTCGTAAAAGAAAGTCACTAGGTGATGAACCTTTCTAAATCCTTGAAATATACAGACCAACTAAAGCATTGTAAACAACAGGAGCGCCCTACATGATCATCACGCGCTTAAAAATGATAGTCGCGAAGGACCCAGACATTACTCGTACTTTCCCGCTGTCCTGATCTCACACCACTCCTAAATGTCTACCGTGGCAAGCTAGAAGGATCATACGAGTACGTGGTTTTGAAAAAGTAGACCTAAATGACCTTTTCGAAGTACCTATTTGTATACAGTGCAGTTAAGTTAATCGGAACACTCTGGAAATAAATGTTTGAAATAAACCATTTAAAGTTATTGAGAAACACTTATTAACTGTGCATCGAACACAGTTACAGTGTAAATAACAAAAAAATATATATTCCCGGTTTTAAAATCTTATTCAAAGTGCAGTGTTTGTAAAGGCGGATATTTGAATAAATTATTTTATAAACATTTAACAATGGATTGAGTTAAGTTACTCTTATAATTTCACATTTTAAATAATTTGAATAATTTAAATGTTTATATTTTTTTATATCGTAAGAAATACTATTTCATATAACTACTCGGATTTCCCGAGTACAAAGCAAGATATTACATTAACGGGTAAAACTGTGTCAAATAATACAATAATAAAATTTCACCGTTCTGTTCTTATTAATTTATATTTTGTATAGTATGACAAATTAAATAATTTCCTTGCTAGTGGTATTTCCTTAAACATTATTCTTAGTTTTACACTTAAACACACACCACAAATGTGAACCATGAATTTTTTTGTGTGAAGTATTAAACGCTTCATTTATAGTTGATCTGAGGCACTATAAGAAAAATATTTTGAGTCATAGACTGAAAAGGCTGAATTTTACCAATTGTTTTGCTGTGGTGAGAATTAAAATACTTGAATTACTAAGATTCCTTTTGTAATAAAATTTTATATCTTAAATCATTAGTAAAACTCCTAATATAAATGCCAAACTTTGGTTAAATAGGCAAACTTATTCTAAACTCTCAGAGAATTTATCTGGATGGCGGACTTAGCAGTGACCACAGCAGGTCATTTTTTTTGCTAAAATAGTAAATCATCAGAAAGTTCTATGACACAACAACAAATCAAACCTGTGTGTGCAGTAAATGCTAAATTAACTTTTAAATCAATAGCACTGCAGAATTACAACTTAATATAAGCATTAACTTACTTTAAACGTCACCTACATAGACATATCGGTATTTTGGTCAACATTTTAAAATCAGGCTAAATAAATAGGAGGCAGTATTACGATGCTAATTCGGTGTTGACAACGCGAATCTAATGTTACACCATGAAAATATACGTTACTGTTTTAGTTCAAATTCTATAAAACTTACACGAACATATCCTTCAATATTAGCGAGATAACTGAATCATTACGGACTTTTACACATTAATTTGTCCCAGTCATGTATAATGTAAAATAAGTGAACTTGTAGAACAAGAAATTAACAACGAATAACGATGTACGCGCATTATAATAAACTAAAAAATGGCAGTACTCGTAGAAAGAAAACACTGACTCCGTCCACCTACGAGACTAATCAGAGATATCGCAGACAATATCGGTGGCTCTGACACGGCCGCCAGACCGCGGGCCTGATCAGGGTGGACGTTTTATTTAAATTAAAGAAGGTGAGGACCCCTCAGGCAAGGATAGGGACCATATCTGTTTACATGTTGCCATTTGGAAAGGATTATATGTAATTCTCTCTTTTTGTTAGCTTGTATCTCCTGCACACCCCTCGCAACCCACGCGCAGTTCCATCCGTCGTTCGTATTTTAATTACATAGAGAGACGCGGTGTGGAGTGTTGGTGCATGTGCTGTACCTGCACTACACTTCCAAATACTAGCAATAGAGGCTCAAGAATGTGCATAACAATGAAGTACAACCTGGTGTATTAAGGACATGGTGGGTCTAATAAATCTGTGTAAGTTAACACTTGATTACTGGTTTTTGGTGGGCGTGATCATTATTACGCGTGGGTTGCGTTTGGACACCTTGTATGGCTCAATTTATGAGCATGAAGTCATAACACGAGTGGGCTCTATTATCTGGATAATCTTGTCCATTGGAGCATCTTTACATAACCGTGAACATCCTGAAAGTCAGCCTGACAGGAAGTTACAATAGTCACCGTTTTTACCTGAATCCAATACGACTTTGAATTTAAGACGACAATCTTGGAACACTTTCAAGACTTACGAAACAGATTTTAACTGACATGAAATTTTAGTTAGTTACAAAAAGAAAGTCAATGAAATTCTTGAACTCTTTAAACCTATATTTAGCACTAGTTGAAATTTAAATACACGATTAATTCCCATATTACGAATTTTTTTTTTTTTCATTTACACAACCATCTACAGTATACTCAGACATTTCTAACTAATTCACTACCACAATTATCAGGTTCAATTTAACTCGCATCAATGCTCAAAACTAAAATTTTCAAGTTTAAGATGATCCTGTTCGCAGGCTTTCACGGCCATTGCGTCCTTGGCGAATAGGACGCGGCTACAACCCAGAAGCCGAGCTACTTTCAGAGGACACTTTCTCTCTGGTTCGGGTCGACGCGGTACTTCCAGCCGGTACTCAGCGGCAGTGACCCCGGGGCTAATGAGGGTATCCTTGGTTCCGACGGGAGACTCGCCCCACCCCGCCGCCACTAGAACACAGTCCTGGCGCGTGTCAGGGACCTCGCGGGCGGATGGAGCACCGGGGTTCTCTCCCCGCCTCAGCCACACCGACCCGGGAGTGGCAGGCCGCGGCTCTCGTCACAGTCTCTGCGACTCACAGCTGCCACTCACGAGGCATGACCTCAGTCTGTGCTCGCCCGGGGCTTTATTCCATCATTAACTACAATCCTTGTGTCACCTCATGACTACCACATGGTGCACATTTACGTGCTTATTTACTAAGTAGCCTTTATTTTTTAAGACCTTATGTTCAATTTGTGTATCAAATCTTTTGAGTTTATCTCGTTTTTTATCGTGTAAAATTTCCATGTAGATACAGAGAAAATACATGTTGAAGCTCTCCTAAAAAAATTTAAGAATCAGTTTACCTACTTAATATTCGGGTGATATTACGCGGAAGTCTGCCGCCCCTGGGCTAGGCTAACTTCGGCAGCGCAGACTTGGTGATTTGGAGTGATGAGTGGCCGCGTTTCCCGCACAAGCTGTTTGTTGGTTTTTTTTTTTCGCCCGACGTCGTGGTAAAGGCGGAAGGGAATAGGCGGGAGTAGTAACTGCCTTATGAACACTTGTGAAAGCAATAGTTTTTAAGTACCCAAATTTGTACGTATGCACACATTCGCAAGTTGTCAGCTAATACGGTTATGTACATTATTTTTTTAGTGTTAAAATAGTAGTTGCATTATTGCATTTGTTGGTCACTTAAGATATACAACTGTAGGTTTAGTTGATTTCAGCAATTAAAACCGTTATGGATGGTTAAAAATGTCTTAAATTTAGGGTGATCGCCAAATAAATGTAAGGCACTTGGTTTACTACATATTTTGCAATAAGTTTGACTTGAGGCAGGAGTATATAAAACTTGTATAAAGTATGTTTATAGCAGCCTTGAGCATTGTTCGTTCAAGGGCTAAATGGTCCACACCAGCGCCAGGAGTACGGGACATGAGTTGTTAAACCACCCTGTGCGATCCTGCCTACTCAGGAACTCCTTTGTAGTCCGAGGTGACTACCCGCGCGAGCCAAGTAGTCGGGTAGCACGCGCTACCCCGCCCACCCCTCCGCTGAACTGCCCGGACCAAACATCATTCCTGCAGCTCTCGCTTCTAATATTTATCCAAGCGAAATGTAATTATGTTTATTTGAATTAAATAAAGTGCTAAGGAGCGACATCACCTTCATATAATTTTTTTTTCAAAAGGAAATGACATTTCGCTTTTCACAATGTCTCCAGGGAAGTGGAGAAAATGAAAAGAAAAGATGTTTAATTCAAGAACTCAACGAGCGAAAACAAATGGAATAATTAAAAATATTTCCAGAACGGATGGCAGGAAGGAAAATGAGGGTTGGGGCAGTGCTAAAAGAGACAGAAGCGATCTCCTAAAAGGCAACATTTTCTTCCTTCGTTCCGCTTCGTGTGCTTTATCCTTTTCTCTCACCCCCTTCCTCCAAAAACATCTTGCGTTCCACCAAATTACTCTTGATAATACAAACGACATGTAAGATTAGCCTTATTTGAGATAAAAAAAACTATGACCAGAAGAATTCACAGATGCTTCTCGGGTGACACTGAGAATTTTTGTGACAAGGTCAAAGTGACAGTGTGGTGAGAAGTTGGAGCCGAAGCAAAGTCCTGCGTTTGAAGCCAGCGTAGGTCTCGTTAATGTGAGAATAAAGTACCTACAGTTTATTTTTAAAATTAATACACAATTTAAAATTAATAGAACACGTATAGTTAAGTGGAGGAATTTGATTGCTTAGCAAAAATTGTAATATATTTGTAAAAACTTGCAGATTTTCCTGCTGAATTTCCAATTACGATAAACATATCCAAGAGAAAGCTTAAGTCTACTTATTAGGCTACAAAGAGACCCACCATGCCTGCAGCTAATTCGGAAGGCTAGGGTGAAATGGTATTGACCTACCAAGTGTGACACTGATAAGTATTTGAAATACTCGGCGGGTAAACCTGGAGGAGTCACCAGATTTTATCAACTGGCTGGGCATACGCCACATTCCTGGTAAAACATTAAGAGTCTGCTCTTAGACTGGTATGAAACAATTAGTAATGAGTAATATAAACAGTAGAAAATATGTTCAGTTATTTATTTATATTCTTTTTTGAAGCAAATATTATTAAATTTTGAATATACACTCATGGCTATGTGATTCGGTGCCAGTTCTGGTTGTATGAGAATTCCAGTCGCAGTTGTGTGCTTGGACCTTGCGTACTTAACTTGCCCCTGGGGCGTATTTGTCGAATCCGAGTGGTTCTGTGTTTGGCCTTTTCAAACGGCATGAGCTGGTCAAACATGTTGTTTACATTAATTTTACTAGAATTTCTTTTTCGAAAAAAAAATCCACTGAATTTTGTAATATTTTACTCTTCTTTCGCGTCACACGAAGATACGGCAAATTACTTTATGTTTTTACTTTTGTTTCGTACTTAAGATCTATAAGTCTCTGATGTATTTCTTAAATTTTTATTACCGACATGTTGAAATAATTTTTAGTCAGTTTATTAATACAAAAAAATATAAAATTAAAATTGTTAAAGAAGTCTTTGTGTTATTTAAATACATCAAATATAAAATACAAAACGTTTTTGTTCTTCTTTTCAAAATGGTGCTGTTTCGTTCACTCGAAGCACAAATTCTTTTACGGGCATACTTGCATACTTCACTTCCAGCGCAAACAGCCCTAATGATGTCCCTACCGAAGACAAGTACGTATGTCTACTTCAGGCGAATTCGGACACGACGTAAATCGAGAGATTTTTATTACACTTAGTCATAAATTGATCTTTTTACTTACTACGACATATCACGCAAACTGTATACATAATATTCGTTGGTCTGGTCTCTCTGTAGTACGGTATTAGGAACCGTAATTTATTTTGAAAAACCGGGAATTTCGGTACTAGTCTTCAACGAAACCGAGAATTCCCGGTACTTTCGGTACTAGGTTTTTTTATTAATGTTGCAGCATTCGGTGGTTGAAATAGTAATAGTTAGTTTTGAACGATTAAACAAGTTTTAATGACCAACAGTGAAAAAATAAACATTTGTTTTACAGTTGATAATTGCAAAAAAGGTATCTACTAACACGCCTTACTCTATCTTTAACTTTGGAGGGGAAAAAAATCATTTAAACAAATCAGCGTTTTAACACATGCAAAATCACAGAATTATTAACTTAAAATGAATTTATTTTTACACCAAACTGAAAAGAAACAATATCGTCATGTAAAGCCCGACTGAGTGCGGCGGACTCCCCTCACCCGCCCAACACACCCTCCCAGGGGAGGGTACCACGTGGAAGCAACCTTACAGCGCAATAGGAGCGGAATTATGTGCTTTCGATGTCGAGTCCCGAAAGTACCGAAAGAACCGGGAATCGATTTTAAATTCCCGGTACGTTTACAATACCAAGAGTACCAGGAATTCCCGCAGAGCGACAACTCATATCGATTCCAGAAGGCGGGCGCGAGGCGGGGAGCAGCAGGGGGCAGGCCTGACAGACGCCGGGTTCGCTTTACGAGCGGCGCGGCGTCGGGGGAAGAAGGCCCGGAAACCAGCGGTCGAGTGGCTGCTGATGGATGGGCGCCCCCGTCAGCCATGCACGTCCTCCTGCAGACGGGCCTAAGCGCGCGGTGATGGCTCTCCGCGCTGCCTGCCGTCAGCTGGAGTCCTGGAGTCGGCGCGGCGCTGCGTCACTGCGGGAGGGTCTGGTCCCAGCTCGCGTGTTCGCTTGTGTGGGATCGATCGCTTTGCCAACCATCGTCCGACAAATCTCCCCGCGTGAAATTTTATCCCACCAAATGATTTGTGAGAGTCTAAACTTGGCTCTACTCTACTTTAAAGCACCCATTACTCTTTTTTTTTTTAATATGTATCTGTGTTTTTTTTTTAATTTTTGTTTACATTTGGTTGATTACCAGGGATGGTATTATCAAAGTTATCAGTCGAGTAAATAATTCAATTAACAGTAGAAAAGACCAACTTCAAGCACACTTTAGTGGACCACGGTTCTTATAAACGTATGTTATACGCTTGTTTAAGTTAAAAGAAATTTTGACTCAACAAATTGCAAATTTTTTTTAATAAAATACACGCTATCATCAAACCAACTCTTTTACTATGCCAAAAATATAACTACCGTAACTATTCTCATTAATATAAAATTGCGAAACGTTATTTTAATAATTTATTTCAAGTTTAAGTAACAAGAAAAAAATTTCAGATACTGGTTTTAGGACACATAACATTAAAAAGATTTAATTTTAATTTAAGTGCATAGTAGAAAAAAGGCTAAAAAAAATTTATATTCGGTAAGCCAAAGTAAAATATTATACTTAGATTGAAACACATTTCTATTCAATTGATTTTTTTGGACTGTGTGGAATAGAATAAGTTAAATTTTTTGTCAACTAATATTTATAATACATAGCAACAGATAAAATAATTTTCACTTTATATAGCCTAAGTAATGTTTTTGAAGGGCATATCTTAAGTAATATACCGAAAAATTTTCATTGTTTTATAAATACTTTTATTAATAAAATCAATTTTATGAAAAGCGTATTTTAAAATGATAAAAAAGGGTTTCTAAAATAGTTTTTAGTATAGTGTATATAATATTTAACATAATTAAGAAATTTATTGTAAATTTTAGATAAGTTACGGTATTATTTTTATATGTTTTGAAAATCTTAATACTAAAACGTCACAGAATTATTAACTTAAAATGACATTTCTCCTTTTCATAACAAACTTAAAAGTAACAATATCGTTATTTTATTTTTAAAAATATGGGAGGAAAGGGTTGATTGATTTGAATAATCGTTAAATATAAGTTTGATTGTTACATAAAACCCAAATCAGAAATTTTTTGCTGTGTAATATTTTTCACAATGCTCTGTTTGGAATTATTGCGTGATTTTATTTTTAGGGACAAATCAATGTGCTATTGTTTGGAATCTAATTTTAACAAAATATGCAAGGATGTAATCCAAAAGTTTAAAAACGCTTAGAAAAGTTACTACTAACCAACATACAGACACACTACACACAGACACTTAGAAGTGAAGATTATCTCATAAGCATGTTTTTCTTCCGAAAATAGGCCAAATATAACTTTATCCTTTAGCTCAGATTAGAGAACTAGTCTTATAAAATAAAGTATAGTTATATAACCATTTGTCGCAATAATGCCAGTCGTTTATTTATTTAATTATATTATTTTAATACAAACATGTAAGCAAAGATTATGACGGTTATGATATTTGCGTGTTGCTGTAGCTATCGTGGTAACCAAGCAAATGTTTTTTTATACGATAGTTGATGATATTTCACAAAACTATGTTTTTATCGGTTTTATGATACACGTTAACTTTTGTTGTTTACTTATAAGTAAAACGTGTTTTCTGTATCAATAACTGGAAGTGACCCGTGACCCGAGAACGAAGACCCGAGACTCGTGACCCAGTCAGTCGGGGCGAGAGCCGAGGCGAATCGACTGAAGCGACACGGTTCACTGAAGCGTGACTTGTGACCTATGAACCGGGTCATCCTAACCACACGACTCTCGTTAAAGCAAAGGCACACGCCGGGACCCAGTCCCGGGATCCGAATCAATTGACCCGTAACCCGGGTCACGAAGAGTCGTTGCCGAGGCCATCGGCGATACGCCCAGAAGAGAACCGGATCACTGACTGGTGATCCGTAAGTACGAACTGAATCCCTGGGCGGTTCTTTTAGAGTATATAAGGATGCCCGTCAGCGCCACAAGGAGAGGAGTGGCAACACTCCTCTCCTTCGAGATGACGGCTGGGTTTGCGCTGCAGGCTCAGAAAGACAATTGACAGACGAGAGGAGGAGGGGGCCTTTCCCTCTCTCACCCTCACGCCACTGTATGATGCCAAAAAGGGAGGACAAGAGCCCCTCAAAAGGCTTGTACCTCCCCCGCGCTGAGGGGCTTCGCCCCAGTGATGAAAAGCGGCGGCACAGAACACAGTCCACGCACCTGCTCGCCGCAGAGCTCACCGCAGTCGCCTGAGACGTCACGCTGCCGGAGGAAGTGGCCGCGGCAGGATGGACTCTGCAAGATGTAGCGTCGAAGTACTGCGCTCCCGCACTTGAGACTTGCGAAGTGAATGGTCAAGGTGGGGAGATAACAACTTGTTAATGATGTATTACCGCTGGTAGTCATTGAGAGGCGAGGTGGCGGAGGTGCGGGGCAAGGTGTGGCGGACATTGCCAGAAGCGCGACGGACGGATTAGACTTGACGAACTACGAAGACGTTCTGAGCAGATAGTGAGAGAAGCCATTCCGTTTGTGGTTACGAGTGGTCAAACAGACTCCAGTTGCAGTTCGAGAAGTCATCGCGGACTGTTTGTACTGCAAGTCAAGCCCCATACAATTTATAATGAATAAATACCGTTGTTAAAATCAAAGCACACCCTCGCTAGTGTTTTTTGAAGATTGTTGTAGGCCGTCCCTCCAGAGTTACCCAACAATGTTTTGAATCCAAACAAAGAGAAAAGAATGAAAAGATTGCATTTCTCTTAAAAAATACTAACAAATTGAAAGTGGTTAGTAGTCACCACAAATAACTCTGGTGATTTCAGTATGAAACATTTTGGACAGTGTTATAAGCAGATTAGGCAAGTGCGCTACAAACGAAATGACTGCTTGCTGTTCTAATGTCTTGCGCATAGAGACGAAGAGACGTGCGATGCTCAAGTCAGGTCCACCCTTAGCGATCTTTAAACTTTTAACTTGTGTATGAATGCTTTTAATAATACAAGTAAGTGCTTTAATGAGATGGACAAGAACTGAAATACACAATATTGTGTAAGATTTTTCTTGCCATAACAAATTATTTATCTTTTAATGAAGCTTTGAAACATCAATCACGCTCTAAATCACGTTCTAAATACTTAAAAATACTATATCCTAGTGTATATTAACAATATTATTACAGCTGTAGTTATTCCCGAAAATTATTTTTAAGTGCCTATCACCAATGCCTTCACAGAGTAAACCATTTATATCAACCAGTAGTCATTAACTCCAGGCATTCCAGTAAATTATGAACAGTACTTTAATGAATAAAGATCGTAGGCATTCGTGGCCGTTGTCTGGAGCTTCTTGGCTTCTGGGTTGTAGTCTCGTCGGAGGCGAAGATATCACCAACGTTTCGGTCGAAGTTGTAATTGCCATCATCAGGGAGCAGTTGCCTACTGAGGTTATTGCAGGTTCCCCTGCCTTTTAATACTCTTGCCTGAGAGGGAAGTATTAAACTGCTACCTGATGATGGCGACTGTAAAGTCGACCCAACGTCTGTGATATCTTCGCCTTCGACGCGGCTAAGACCCAGAAGTCAAGCAACTGCAATACTTTAATGAAGCCGAATATTAAAAATTATTATAGCCTAGAAACAGTTGGCACCAAGGTAGCGACATTCGGTTCTTCCTCCCCCTCCCCCCCCCCCCGGAGTCAACCCGTTCTTAAAGACTAAACACGTATTTTGTGGCAAGACGAGAGGTTAATTATCTGCATGTACTTTCTGACAAAGAGGAACTAGGAAATTGGAAGAAACCCGAGAAGGAATTGCGGTCAAACAATGAGGAATTCCTCGGCTGGAGTTCCGTTCTTTTTTTTTCTTTTACCCTGGGGGGTATGGGCTGAAAAGCGAAACAATACAAAAGCAAGTGGGAGAGACAGAGCAAAAGAAAAGTAACAAGTAATTGACGAGGGCGAGTTTTCGAGGGTGGACTCGGCTGCCCCTTTTCAATCTTCTTCCGGGTTAAAGGTTTCGCGAGAAGACGGCGAGGGTTAGTTTTCTCGTCGGGAAATCGACGGATGGAAGCTTTGAGCATTCCTGGGATGGAATGGTGTCGTCGGTGGTTGGGGGGAGGGGAGGGAGCTAGGAGCGAGCGCTCACGGGACTGGTCGGCTTTGAGGGTGCAAAGGGGGGAGGGGGAGAGAAGGTGGAGCAGGTTCGCCAACTTCACAGCTCGACACTCTCTGGACCTGTCACTCGCAGAGTGCCAGCCATGGAACAACACATTCACTTACACAATAAATATATTTTTTAAATACTAAACATTATTTTAATTCTGGCCTCTTATCTTTGGTCGTACTACATTTTTTTTCACCGTTCGGTGCCGAATTTCCATTAGTTTTTCAGATGAAGAAATTAAATGCATGCAAAAATCAACAAGAATCAACTGTATGAACTGAAAAGTGACAAATGTAACTAATTTGTGATTTAAATCTTTTGATTAACTAGATTTCATATTAAAATGTTTAAAAAGAAATTTACAATTTCTGCTAATTGTTTACTGGATAATACTTTATATTTATTTTCTTATATAATAATTTGGTTTTACTTTATTGGTTCGTCACACTTTCAATATTTATGACTATTTTTTTCCTTATGAATGAGGTCAGGAACCTTAAGAAAATAACTGGAGATCAAATACACGTAAAATAATTCTTTAGTACGAATTCAGACTTTGTGATAAACTATATAAGTTTCTGCTATTTAAATGACAAATTTCTACCCACTTAAAAATCCTATTACGATACATGTAGGCAATATGATATAAACAAGTTAAATATATACTTATTTATAACTTGTTTGTATAAGAAAAATTTAAGTATAAATTAGACCACCATTATAAAACATTAAAGATATAAACCATTAAAAACAAGTTCCATATCCACAATATTACAAATAAATAATTTAAACGTCTTTGCTGATAAAATTTAAACCATGATCGAACAAGAGTATTTTCAAGAGATAGCTTTTGCGAAACAATATTGTAAGGTATCCAATCTTCAGTTAATAATTTTTTGAGTATCCATTTGTTCACAGGCTTTTTACAAAGTCTCAGGCGACTGAGTTGACTCACTCGGCGAGGAAACATGCCTCACAGTTATTGGCGCCCTCGAGCTCGGGTGAGACGCCCCCATCCTGGGAGAGACACCCCCAAAATGGGAGATACGCTCCCAACACGGGAGACGCGCAAACCACAGGGAGAAATGCCCCCAAACGGAAGAGACCGCGCCAACACGGAAGCGACGCTCCCACATGAAAGCGACTTCTCCCAAACAGGAGGAAGGCAAATCACATGCGAGAGATGCTCCTAACACGGGAGAGACGCCCCCAACACGAGAGAGATGCTCATAACACGGTAGAGACGTCCCCTAACACGGTAGAGACGTCCCCTAACACGGGAGTGACGCCCCTAACACGGGAGTGACGCCCCTAACACGGGAGTGACGCCCCTAACACGGGAGTGACGCCCCTAACACGGGAGTGACGCCCCTAACACGGGAGTGACGCCCCTAACACGGGAGTGACGCCCCTAACACGGGAGTGACGCCCCTAACACGGGAGTGACGCCCCTAACACGGGAGTGACGCCCCTAACACGGGAGAGATGCTCATAACACGGTAGAGACGTCCCCTAACACGGTAGAGACGTCCCCTAACACGGTAGAGACGTCCCCTAACACGGTAGAGACGTCCCCTAACACGGTAGAGACGTCCCCTAACACGGTAGAGACGTCCCCTAACACGGGAGTGACGCCCCTAACACGGGAGTGACGCCCCAATATGGGAGAGACGTCCCCAACATGGCCGTCGCGGGCCGAGACACAGCAAGGAGCAGCAGGCAGCCCCAGCCGGCGAGTCTAGTCAGTCCGGGGCGCTATTGACGTAGCGCAGTGAGGGGCGAGAAGAACGAGTGAATCCGCTACCGCCGGTTTAAGTAACTGCTAGCCTACACTTCATGTATTTACTCTGGGAGCTAGACGCCCGAATGATTTACGTTCGTGCATCTGCAGGTTTTAGTTTTCCCGCAGTTGTTGTTAAATCGACATGGTAGTATTAGCAGAAGAAAAGCAGGTCGATGGTCTTGGAAAACATTTAGAGGAAAACACGCAACTGAATACGTAATTGCCTGTGCAGTGTGGCGGGAGCCGCCATGCCCGAGTACCTATTTTTACGAACGCGAGAAACCAGACCGCGATGCAAGGTTTGGAGCTGGTTGGCAGCCCTTCACGGCCACGTGCGGCCCGCTGACGTAAGGCATGCCACGCGCGCCTGGCCGAATTACAAGGGTCGTCGCTACCCCCCTCCCCCTCCCCCTACGCTCCGCGAAAATCATCCTGCCTCGGCGCCGTTATCTATCGCTGAGCGGCCTTGGGAATTCTGCGGACTGTGGCGTGAGCGAGCAACGACGCTATTCTGGACGCTTCGGGCATCAGGTCAGCACGGGATGACGCGTCTCGCCCCAGCTGCTCTCGTCAGTTCTAGAAGGGCGCCAGAGACTATTTAAGCTGGGACGCTGGCCTCCGCGGGAGTTATTGGGGCGGCGAGAGTCTTGCAACAGTTCCGGAGTTTCGAAAGTTTCGCGAGTGAGGGAAAGTGTGAAA
This sequence comes from Bacillus rossius redtenbacheri, assembly GCF_032445375.1. Lineage (NCBI taxonomy): Eukaryota > Metazoa > Arthropoda > Insecta > Phasmatodea > Bacillidae > Bacillus > Bacillus rossius. The sequence continues at coordinate 249,290,092 of NC_086330.1, forward strand.
TCGGTGGTTAAGACTTTTAAAGAACAATTATTTTTTAACAATGTAAACATTAATATTCAATAAAACTTTAGTAAAACTTAATTTGGCTATCCGTTACTAACCTAGTTCTCCCCGCATTATAAATCGTAACACTATTAATGTGCACGTAATAAGATTGCTTCAATGATGACAGGGACCTTAAATTGTTTCAATTTTCAAATCAATATTTTTCTCGTTTAATTGACTTCGCCCCACAATTTCAGCAACTCGTGCATCCCAAAGTTGCATGAGCGAGCGGCCAACTTCGGAACTGCTCGGCTTCCCTCACAGAGATGAAGAAAGGATACAGATGGAGCATTAGCCACCAGACGTAAAGCCGTTCATACTCCGTTTGTTATCTGATTTCCACATGCCAATATGGCGGACGTTAGTTTGTATTTGTATCAGCTGTTATAATCTGCTCTTATTAACAACTGTAGTTGTGCTGGTAGGAGGAAAATTAGATCCAAATGTTAATGTCCAAAAGAAATCTTCATTATATAAATGTAATGATATAAGTTGATTTTTTTTTCAATTTATTCTCCACTACAGGTACAGCTGATGCATTTGTGAACAAACGGCCTCTTTATTGGTACGTGTAGTTCCCTGAAACCACCCTCCCCTTTTCGCTTCACCACCCTCGTCTAGAATCGGACCTTAGGCTCCTGTGTATTTCCCTGATCCCTGTTCCCGTAAGCGACCGGTGCCCACCATGCAACTTCCAGGACGACCCCCACTCCTCTCGCCGTAACCTGTCACTGCAGACGGCCGCGCCACGCACAGGCCTCGTATTGACTGCCGTCAACAGCTGCCCGCTACACCCGGGTCCCTGCCTGTGATTACATCACATCCCTCCGCTGACGTGTCTCACAACCGAGCAGGAAGTGAAGTCAACCCCAGTGGAAATAAGAACGCCTGCCTGCACCAGACAGCTTATTTATGTGCATACTAGCTGAAGGACCCGGCGTTGCCCGGGATAAACACATCTCAATACAAGGAACATCACTACCGAGTTTCAAGTCTGTAGGACGTACACTCGAAAAACTGGAAATTTTGATTTTAAAGTTCCACTGATTGCACAGTCTCTGTGCACAAGGCTACGCATCAGCAAAACTGGGAAGCCATCCTCAGTTTCATTTTGTGGGAAGGCAGGTAACCCCTAGGCAAGACGGGACGAACGCACCAAACGACAGCGCGTTACAAATTCAAGGCAACGCTATATATTGACGTAGTTCTGTTACTAGCGCATTTAGTTCGCTAGCAGCCGTGAGCATCACTAAAAGGATGGGTTTCGCCAAGGAGAAGGATAAGAAATCGCCAGCCCTTATATGTGAATCTGTGGTGGACATAAATGACACACACTAAATGTTTATGTGACCTACCTCCCATGATTTTTATTATAAAATTGAATTTACCACATTTTACTCCCTTAGGGATGGAATTTCGTAATTATATGTAATTTAGGTCACTCTCCGGTCCATAAACTATCTAAATATATAAAATAATTTCGATCCGTGGCTCCGTTGTTGCATAAAAGAAGGATAAACAGACAAACACACTTTCGCATTTATAATATTTGTAGGGATTAAGATGGCAAAGTAATGCGCAGATGTACAAAAACACTGATTTATAAACACACTTTCCTGAAATCCTGCCGCGTAGAAAGCGCCAGGAAACCACCGGACTTTTGTTTTTAATCCAAAAAAAAACATCTTGCAAATTTAAAATAAAATTATTTTAAACATAGTCATGCATATCCTGCCGGATGTTACAGGTGCGTTTACCATCTTTGGCAAGTCAAGAACTTGCGTGCTTTCTCTCATTTCATTATAATTGGAATATTAGAAAACTTAAAGAAGTACGGACTTAAAAACGCAATTTACATTTGACTTTACAAAGCTACTTGCCATTAAAACAGACTTATATGTTAATAAGTAGTTCATAACTTTTACGAGAAAAACATATTATGAGGCACATTAAAAATTAGTGGAACTTTATTACAACATACTACTTAGAAATGTTATTTGATGCAAAGTTAGTTTTATATTATTGTTTTGTTAGATTACTAAGCGTAATCATATATTTATTATGTTATTTATTGCATATTTAGTGTTCGCTAAGGTGAAGCTTTATATATATTACACGACTGCGCCCAAAACCACCGCACGGGGTTATATACATTGGATATGAACATAGATATGTGATTTAAAATTTTCACCTAATTCTGGGAGGAATATAATCTCTAATTTGGAAGGCGCTTTTTCATACATAATTGTCATAAGCGTGCCAAATTTGATGATTATAGCTGCCCCGTAAAAATTAAAAATATAAATGCACATCATAAAAATTTACACTTATTCTAAGTTTCAAACTCACTGTAAGGCGAACCTGATAGATGTATATTAAAACGGAAAATAATGAAAAATTCAGATTTTTTTATGTTCAATTCCCTTTCCAAGTTATCCTATATATTATTTCTCTAGCCTGTTTTTCTGTCGGTCCGCGAGATCTTCCTTATTCCTGTATCAATTTCCATGATTTACCCCTCATTTTAAAGCTTATCGTAGCGGCTAATGACGAAAAATAGACCCACGGACTAACAATGTACCGCTTCTCTTAAATTTGAGATTTAAAGTCATCTAATAAAAGGTCCTTTAATGGATGCGTCAATATTTCGATAGATATCGAATCGGATTCGATGAATATCGAATCGGATATCCACTTAAAACATCAGTGTTTACATATTTATTTTTTAAATTGCAATTTCGTAATAATAAACAGAACTTTTGATAAAGAAATCTTAGAGGATCCTTCAACTTAACCAAAAAATTCCACCAAAAAACACTTAACCAATACTTCTAGCACGTCAGACTTTTCTTATAAGTAAGTACTTTTGTAGTTACTGTTGATATTTTGCATCACAATCATAACCTACAAACATAACTCATAATTCAGGATGGTCTGTTGGTAGACAACATATTTCTGTTCATGCTACTACACTGAGAACAACAACTCAGTTACAATAACAGTCATTATTCCATGAATTGTACTCACTCCCTCTGATCCAACTATGCCATTTAAACTGGTCAGGAAACAATTTCTCATCAAGGTAGCCCTTGCCATGACCATTAATAAGGCACAAAGTCAAACGCTCACAAAGGCAGAACTGTATTTGCCACAACCCGTTTTTTCACATGGACAATTATATGCAGCTCTTTCAAGAGTAAAAACTTTAAGTGATATTCATGTTTGTATTGAAGCTACGCACAACCAAAAAGTGAATGATAATCACATAATCACTTCCATCATTGTATTTAAAGAGGTTTTTTAAATGCATATATTATTGGTATGTTCGAATATAATACTTCTGTAAAAAATGTGTAACGGCTATTTGTACTGATGAGTTCAATTATATTTTTTGTACCAACACCCGTTTACCTTATTCTATTCTTATTCAAAATTTAATTTCTCCCAAAATTTAAAGAATTGAATGCCACACAAAACGATTTGGTGCACACTGCGGAATTCCACACGGGTCGACTAGTAATTCTTTAGTGTAAAAATGCATATTGTTACTAACTAATGTGGGGAGAACTGGGTTCGTAAAGATAGCCTAATTAATTTTTATTGTTTACTAATATTTACATTATTAATAAATACTTTTACTTAAAAATTTCCGATCATAACTCACTAGCACTTACAAATGTTTATTCTCAAGTCACTCAAGGTCTGACAAGTTTCGCAGTTCGCAATCCTCACTGGAGCTAGACTCAACAGTGGTCCGCCCCTTACCAGGCGCCTGTTCACATACACAGTCTCGCGCCACTCAGTCGCCACACGATCCAGTCGAACTCCCTCTCACCCTCTTCGCCGATTTCACACTTCCTTCGCTCGCGGAACTCCTAGAACTCCGGAACTGTCGTGGGACTCGGCACTCACGCGGCACTCCGCGGAACCCTCACCGCACTCCTCGCGGAACTCCCCCGTCGCGAGACTTGTCCGGGACCCCGTGGAGGCCAGCGCCACTGCTTAAGTACTGTGGTGGCCTTCTCGAACCCACGATAGCGGCAGTGACGAGTCGCGTCATCCCGGGCCGACCCGACGTCCGAACAATCTAGAAGGGTGGCGTCAGTTCTTGCTGCTACACGCGGCGGCCCGCGGAATTCCCAAGGCCGCTCAGCGATAGATAACGGCGCCGAGGCAGGACGTTGCGTGAGGAGTGGAGGGTGGTGGGAGAGGGTTAGCGATGTCCCTTGTAATCCGGCCAGGCACGCGTGGCATGCCTTACGTCGATGGATGGCGCGTGACGTCAGAGGTCATGCGGAGTCTCCAGCCAGCTCTGAACCTGGCATCGCGGTCTGGTCTCTCGCGTTCGAAACAATATTTTGTACTTTACTGCCTATAGGACAGCTAGAGTCGTCAAATGTGGCAAGCACAGCCGCAAGTCTAACCGCCTATTAATTTGCCCATGATAATTTGATAATAATTATTTATGATAATTTGTGGCCCAAAAGTATGAAAAAATATAAAATAAAGCGATGGAAATTTATATTAAATCTAAGTTTACAATCAGTCTAAGTTATAACCGATGAAGGTAATACAAATCAAAATTTATTGTAGATTTATTTATTAAGATAATAATTTTTAATTTAAAGAAGAAATATAACCAATTAGTAACATACTTCTATTACTTTATATACAAAACTTCATCGACACGTACTTGCATTTATTTTCAGTGAGACATACGGTAATCTTGAAAACATATGTTTCCGTTATATTAAAAAATCAAATAAAAATTTGCATTAAAAAATACTAAATAAAAACAAAATTATTAATAAAAAATATTAATTTTTAATATTCCTAGAATTTTTTCAGACAAAAAAAAAACATTATCTCTGCCGGAAAAGGAGATTTTTCCAGTAGCGTATCGAATCTTTCATTATTGATATACAATACAAAGTTGTAGGCATACAATCCTCAACCATTGTAAAATCGGCAAAACCTATTTTAATTTTGCACAATGAGTTAACATAATGCTTAAAGTATTTTAATTGATGATAAGTGGCGTAAATGTTGTTCACAAGTTAACAATGATACAGTTCTCGGTGTTGTTTAAAAGTAGTTTGGTTTTGAATAAAGGAATATTTTAGAGTCTTGATGTGTAGTAATACTATCGAAGTGATCTCCTACAGCGGGTATCGAGGAAACGACACTTGCTCGAATAGGGAAGACCGCCGCACTGGAACTCGCAAAGTTCTCCCACTAGTGGAACTAATATTACGTTTTAAATTCAGTGGAATGGTACGAATGTAACTGCACAGCCAGGCGGCACGTCTCTGGACGAGAGCAATAACACTTAGCACGCAGCAGTCGCCCGCCTGTTCCCGGCTGTTTCAGCAATTAGCGAGCGGCGCTGCGGAACAGCCTGCAGCCGACTGGGGCCCGCAAGTTGGCGATCACTTCCAACAGAGCTGGGGCTGCGCTAGTGCGGCCTCGCGACTCCGCTAGGCCCATGTCGCGCATCTGCACCCGGTGCAGGCCCAAGTCTGCGCGGGGCGCCGGCAAGCTGTCTCCTTCTAGTGAAACTTCTTTGGGCGCGATGGGAACTACACTTTCAAAGCCGAATTATAATGTTACGTTTTCGTGAAACATCGTCGTGAAACGACTTCTGACGCTAGTAGGTTTCGGACGGTGCAGAGAACATTGCAAGCAGTGGGCTCCACGTGGCGGCGTGCGGCTCAGGTTGAACCCCGCCATGCTGCAGGGATAGGCGGGTCGCGGCGGTAGGGACCCGCCTGCGCCTGACTCCATCCGACTTGGGCAGAGGCAACACAACGGGGTTCGAGCTTATTTAGAAGTAATAAATATTTTTTAAATTCTTGTTTATTTAGAAATTTGTCTTCTATCTTTCTTTCTTTTTTTTTTCCTCTCTCCATCTCTGTCGTTTTATCCCTTATGATAACTTACGAGTCCAGGTTTGAATTGCCAATTATATCACGTTTACTGAGTTACACGCGCTCTTTTTTTTGTGTCATATCATTGTACTTCCAGTGTTGTCTTTTCGATGTTTAAAAAGAGATTCAAGTTCCGTAAGTAATATCCACATCTCTGCATTTACGAATGAAAACTAAACAAAACATAACATGCTCCGACATATCATGTTTACTGTATGACGTATCATATAATTCTCGTGCAATGTTTGCCCTGAACACAATCAAGATTTTCAACGAATATCGCCATAAATAAGGTTTTGAAACCATTTTGTTCCTAGCGCGAGTTGGTTAACATTCTAAACAAACCAACACATAAATAAAAGTTCTATAGCCAATGACAGGACGACGAGTATCATCCCACATCATCTTTCGTTAAAGATATCTACTGTTCCTCAATTATATATGGCCACCATATTATGTCACTGCCACTGAAACCCACAGATATAGACAATACTCAAAAAATGATTGCAAAATATAATGGTTCCGAGTGGCTTACTCGTGTTAAAATAAAGGTACTTCTAAGTTACTCCGTGTTTTCGCGATGCAATGCGAGCGAGAAGACATGAATGAACTGGCTGTCCGTATCACTTATGACACAGCATGCGAGAGTTAGCTGTGAGGTGACACAAGCTGCCACTGTACAATAAAAACAATTTACACTTACTAAGAGACCCTTACCATACTGGCTTTATATTTTTAGTGTTGAAAATTTCTACTTTAGAATTTACGAAGAATGCTTTTACTTTTTATCCAGGAATACTCGTAAGCCAGCAGAAAACTTACGAGTGCTGAGTTTACCTTCGTTAAAAATGAGCTCGAAAGAATCACCTGGAGTGTCAAAAAAAATTTAATACTTGTTGAGCAAAAAAAAAACACTATTATTTCTTCTGCGTGTATGTTTCCCCTTCTGTCAACATGACTCGGCACTCGGAACTCGGCACTCGGGATGAGACGTCTTTTCCGCGATGGTTCAGTTGTTTGTAACTACAACAAACCCTTCGCATATTTTGAGGTGAACTCTTCGTTTAAAAGTCTATTAACTTGCTGTTGTTTCTAACAGTGTGAAACTCCAGAAGCCCAGAGAGTTCCATTGATAATATGGTGGTGAAGTTATTTTCTGCACGTAGTAAATGTTCTTTTGTATCGCCGTAATAGTTAAAAAAAAAGGTGAAATTATTTGACAAGATAACGAGTAAGGTTATCCCTTAAAATCAGTACCCACGATACAACAGACACAGTAAAATACCTCAATTTTTGAATGATCCCTGCATCGGGGAATATCGAGTTACATTTTTATTGACGCACGCCATTGCTAGTTTTAATTGGCGTGTGTCCTTAAAAATGTTCTAAATCAAAATCTCTCAAGTCTAACTATCCACAGGCCTGACCTCATTGTAATTTGTATTTCCAAACAACGTAGTGTTCCCGTTGACTGCAATAACAGTTTGTTCTCAGTTTAGTAATTATTGGATCACAATTTTTCCGAGTATTTATCAGTTTCGGAGCCTCCCACGGCTGGTCCATTAGGCCACTGTGCAAAAGCAAAATACGAAGAATATAAAAGCTTCAAAGTGTCACGCCTCTAACTCGTAATGGTTCAGGTACACAGGCAGGAGTGAAGCGCACATGAAAGTGCAGGAGCTTGCTCTCGCAGTAGTTACTCAGTTAATGACAGAAGTGTCCTCCAGCAGCGCCTCTAGCGGGAGTCTGGCGCACTAACCGCGCGCCGCTACGCCTGGACGAGGACGCTTGCCAGGGACTTGGACGTCAAACTTGTCCATCTGCGAGATGAAAGCGCGCCGGGCGAGTGTCCGGGAAGTTGGCAACACTGCCGGCCTGCAGAGCGCAGGAGGGGGAGTCACGTCACGCGCGCACCAGATGTCGCCCCTGTCACTCCCCTGGCGAGGAGAGCTCAAGGCCCAGGGGGTCCAACTGAATAGGCTGAATGTGCGGTTCAGAAATGCCAACACCAAAAATTAAGTTTGAAATATGAAGAAAATATTTACATTTCTTAAACATGGTAACTTAAAAAAGTAATTTGAGTAAACATTTATGGAATGGTGTAATAACGGAGTGGCGAGTTGAGTATGATTGATGACAAAATGTTATACTTTGTAATCATTTTTTACAACTTTGAATTATCTTGGTAGCAATCAAATAAGCATGGCTGCCATGTGCACTTGAGTATTTTTTTTAAAAAACTCAATTGAAATTGAGGTTATGATTTTAACACTTATACTTCGCGGCTATGCAGTTTTTAATTTCTGAAACAAAATATAAATCATTTTAATGTAGTGTTTTGATTGTTCCGTATTGGAAAATAGATAATCTTAAACATTTATAGTGAATATTTCGAGCAACGAACTACCACAAAAAAAAAATCAAGGTCGCCAAAATTTACCTTCAAAACATAAAAAAAGATTTTTATGTTATTAGGTTGCCTATAAATACCGCATGGTTCCCTGATTTCCAAAGAAAATAAGAGCGTTAGTTAAAGCCTTGAGTTGAGACTCTATCTTTCTTGCTTCGTAATCTTGCCGTTTCCCTTCGGCGAACACAGGGTCGAACTGTTCCCGCCATCTGGAGCACATGTTATTAGCAACAAGCTGTATTTCGAGTGTGCCTTAAATTACCTTCACACTTTACAACTTCATTAGAGGTTGTGTTAAACTTACTTCAAAGGAGAATCAATACGTTCACCAACTAAGTTAATATTTTCAGGTACGTCGGGATATCCGAGAATACTTGACATTTATTTTGGGGAAAATAATATATAATACAGCACCTAAAAAACCACAAACAAATAAAGGATTTAAATTTAATCTTAGAACAAACATTAATGTGAGTGTTTTCGGAGCAGTTTCGTCTAGCTGAGGCAATTTGTGTGCCATGTGTCTAGTTGAGTATGACCCACGGAGGAAGACAAGATTCTGTTCCAAAGCGACATAACCACACAGACGTTTCCGATTTGAACAATGCTAAACGATTGACAGTGAAATAATGGAAATACGCCTTGTTTTGGCAGATGATGTAATAAACTAAATAATGCAGATTGATTTTGCTCCAGAATAAACCATGCCTATTTTATAAATTTTATAAAACCACACTTTTTCCATACATGCTTAATTTTTATTTAGTGATACACACACACAATCACATGTACATACACACCACTGACACTTGATTTAGCCATCATTTTGCTAGTTCCAAAAGGCATGTAAAATGCCAGGAATGACCACAAGGCAAACAAAGTCAGCGATTTAATTAAACTTCGGTGAAAACTTGAAAGAAAATGACATGAGTGTGTAGTTTTAAAAGAGAAGTACACAGTCGCTTTTTTTTTAAATGACTGAGTTTATTTGCACATGATTTGAGTTGCCAGTGACCTTAGAGGACCATTAGTAAATAATTCTAAGAAAAATAAAAAGTCTATAAACCTTTAAACATTTAAACCTTTAAATAAACTACATCTTACATTCCGCGATTATAATTAAAAATAATTAGGTGAATTAAAGTTTTGACTCATAATTTAATGTGAGTTTCCTTTGGAAAATGTGCAAGTTTGAAATCTCACCAAGACATTAAAAATTAAAGCGGAGAAAAATACCTTCTAAAGAAAAATATGCGAGAAAATAATCTAATTTAACATCCGAAGAGTGCTTTAAATCATATTGCCATAAAGTGATTTACCCATAAGAAAATCTTCAATCCCAAGTCTCTGTGAAATAACTTGCTCAGATATATTGTTTGTTTTAAGTGTTAAAGACAGCTCTGGAGTAGACATTTTATTTTGAATCTTAAGTTTTTTAAATAAAGCCTTGTCGTATATTTACCTGAAAAAAAAAGATTATTTCACATTACAATATCTGGCTTGGAAAAAAATTAGAAAATCATATGGGATAACGTAGAAGGTTGATTGTTGACTTGCATAGGCAACAAATACAGCAATAAAGATAAACACATCACTAATCAAAAGGAAATGAAATTTTTTAGACCACTATAATTGACTTTTTTTAAAGAGATTACCTCCATCAAATTACATTTTAAGAACGTATACAAATTAAACTGACAACTGGGAATGTAACATAACAAAATATTAATATGTTATAATACAATTATTGTTGTATTAACACTTTTTTGTAAGTACAGTAAAAAATTCATAATTTATAAAATGCTACAATATATATAATGTATTTTTGTTTGTTTTATTGTCTTCATGCGTTCCGAAAGCATTTAACGGATTGCGATAAAACTTTGCACACTTGACGAGGAAAATTACTGGTTAGTTGAAATAACGTACAACAGTTGGCGCGTGAGTCGTATCCATGGAGTTATTAGTCCATGGAGTGGGTGTCTGTTCTGAAGTTGAAGTCAACTGGTTAGCAATTGTATAGAGAAGAAATCGTAGCGTATACAGCTAATATATATATAAATGATTTTTTTGTTTGTTCCATTTGCGTTCCTATACCATTCGTACGATTGCTATGAAACTTTGGTGAGTGGTTATGCGCATGCCCGCAAAGGTTTCTGAATAATTGCAACCATTTTCCAAAGGCGTCGCGCGAATTGTTTATACAAATGTGTGTATTTAATATAGTTTAATATAGTACGTGTGTTTTTGGTGAATGAGTGTGCACGCATGACAGAATTGAATTGCATTAAATATAAGAGATATAGTGAGATGTAGAGTGACAGAGAGATATAGAAAGAGATACAAAGATAGAGAGATCAAGTGATAGAGAGATACAGATTGAGATACGATGATAGAAGGATGGAGAGACAGAAAACTAGGAGATAAAGAGGGGTATAGAGAATGAGATAAAGATATATAGAGTTATAAAAAGATATATAGCTAAAGAGACGGATAGTGAGATAAAGATACATAGAGAGATTAAGAAATATAAAGACAAAGAGAGATAGAGGTATATATGGATGTAGATAGAGAACTAGAGGTAAATATAGTTTATGGAGAGATATTGAGATATATATAGATATAAATATATATAGAATGAGAGTGGAGAGAGATCTTTGTATATGTGTACCTATTTCAAACAAATTACAAAAAAATTGAATGAGGCATTGCAATGCATGCCGGGAATTAGCTAGCCCTGTATAAGATTTAAAGAAATAGTTCATTAGCAGGAAATGCATCGCTCTTAATTACTTTCTTTATCGTTGAACTGCTGAAAACCAGTTCTGCATGTGTGCAGGGTGACGCAAGAGCGTCTGAAGTATGTGCGACCCACACCTTCCCTCTCTGGAGGATGTTAGTCGTGTTGCTTGCTCCCAGCAATGCGACCAGAACTGCCAGCAGCACGCCAGTCGACACTAGAGGCCTCCACACACGATCAGGCCAGGTGCTTAGTGCTTAGTTCGGAACGAACGGTCTGAACTCTCAGTTTAGAACGAACTGTCAGTCTACTGGTTGCTGTTGCTGTAAGATGTATCTTTTCATCATAGAATATGGTAGAAACACTGAAGGTAGCAATTGCAGTTGCACTTTTTGTTAGATAAAGGAAAAAAAAAACAAAGCAACCAAATAATATAAAGAAGGTGTCTGCCGGGACACTCAGCTGATTGTTTGGACTGATTGTTTGGACTGGCGAGACGCTGTTCTCTCACATGGCAGTTCGACCTGAGGGCTCTCGAGCCCACAGTCAGAATTTGATGGGAAGCCATCAGTTCGTCAGTCCACCAGTTCCAACTGATCAGTCCACCGTCCTCGCTCACACACCGCACTTCTGACTGTTCAGCTCCAACTGATAAGTCCGAACTGACAGTTTAGACTGATCGTGTGTGGGGGACTTAAGGCCGGCTTGCACACTCGTGACTTGGGGTAAAGTAAAGTATTTATCCAATTGATTAACCTGCAAATTTTCTGCTTAGATATAGCTTGCCTGACTGTAAAACTTGTGCCATTGAAAGTTTGTCCGTTCGGAAAGCACAGAGCAAACACCGCACAGCCGGCGCGCCGCTGCTGGTTCCCGAGGGCTTTACTTCGAGAGCCGGCACAGGCCGGAGGATCAATTGCGTGCCGTCGGAAACTTCTCCACGGCCAGAGTCGATGCAGGCAGGGCCATGGGCGGGTGAGCTGTTTATCGACAGCCCCTTGTTCCAATAATAGGCGATATTAGAACCGCTTCCAAAATGGGAAAGCAGTAGAGCACTGACTTAGCAGAAACGACATTTAAAACGGCAATAAAATACAGTTTTTCAAAAGCGCAAATAAAAACACAAGAAGCTATAACTAAAATTAATGACTAAAAAAAAAAAAAAAAGCTGTTATCATTATTTCGCTAGGTATTTTAGCATTTTATTTAGGAGAGCCTAGTATTTTTTATAATTTATTTTTAAGATTGGTTATGTAATTAATTTAAGGTCTACAAAACTGCACGTTCAACGTTACTAAACACCTACTGCTCAACAAAGCCATTGAGACAGCAAATAGTTCAGTATCTTGCTCCCTCGCCTCCATCCACGCAAGAACTAAAGAGATGTAAACTATTTCTCTCGAAATGCGAATTTCCTTTTTTTAAGGGCGAGAGGCATTAAATATCAATTTACGAGACAGTATTTTCAGACGAAAGTTGTAAAATATGCAGAGAAACTAATTACAAGAGGCGCCGAGATGCAATGTTTGGCATGGCGTGACTAGGACGGGAAGGAAGACAGTATCATTGTCCTCGAGGATAAAAGAGAACAAGAGGCTGATGTAGGAGTCACGTCGCACCACTAAATTGTGCACGAAGATCCCCGACTAGGCGTTCCCCTCACCCTCTAGCCAGGCACTCCGCCCCACTCTGCACCCAGCAGCGCAGACTCGGGCTGCTCCCCGCTGTGCACTGGACACGAGGGACGTGGTCGCCCTCCGAGCTGGCACAGACTGCCCTCGCCGGCCTGTAGCGCCACACTCTGCACCCAGCAGCGCAGGCTCGGGCTGTGCACTGGACACGAGGGACGTGGTCGCCCTCCGAGCTGGCACAGACTGCCCTCGCCGGGCCTGTAGCGCCACACTCTGCACCCAGCAGCGCAGGCTCGGGCTGCTCCCCGCTGTGCACTGTGCACGAGGTACGTGGTCGCCCTCCGAGCTGGCACAGACTGCCCTCGCCGGGCCTGTAGCGCCACACTCTGCACCCAGCAGCGCAGGCTCGGGCTGCTCCCAGCTGTGCACTGGACACGAGGGACGTGGTCGCCCTCCGAGCTGGCACAGACTGCCCTCGCCGGCCTGTAGCGCCACACTCTGCACCCAGCAGCGCAGGCTCGGGCTGCTCCCGGCTGTGCACTGGACACGAGGGACGTGGTCGCCCTCCGAGCTGGCACAGACTGCCCTCGCCGGCCTGTAGCGCCACACTCTGCACCCAGCAGCGCAGGCTCGGGCTGCTCCCCGCTGTGCACTGGACACGAGGGATGTGGTCGCCCTCCGAGCAGGCACAGACTGCCCTCGCCGGCCTGTAGCGCCACACTCTGCACCCAGCAGCGCATGCTCGGGCTGCTCGCCGCTGTGCACTGGACACGAGGGACGTGGTCGCCCTCCGAGCTGGCACAGACTGCCCTCGCCGGCCTGTAGCGCCACACTCTGCACCCAGCAGCGCAGGCTCGGGCTGCTCCCCGCTGTGCACTGGACACGAGGGACGTGGTCGCCCTCCGAGCTGGCACAGACTGCCCTCGCCGGCCTGTAGCGCCACACTCTGCACCCAGCAGCGCAGGCTCGGGCTGCTCCCCGCTGTGCACTGGACACGAGGGACGTGGTCGCCCTCCGAGCTGGCACAGACTGCCCTCGCCGGCCTGTAGCGCCACACTCTGCACCCAGCAGCGCAGGCTCGGGCTGCTCCCCGCTGTGCACTGGACACGAGGGATGTGGTCGCCCACCGAGCAGGCACAGACTGCCCTCGCCGGCCTGTAGCGCCACACTCTGCACCCAGCAGCGCATGCTCGGGTTGCTCCCCGCTGTGCACTGGACACGAGGTACGTGGTCGCCCTCCGAGCTGGCACAGACTGCCCTCGCCGGCCTGTAGCGCCACACTCTGCACCCAGCAGCGCAAGCTCGGGCTGCTCCCCGCTGTGCACTGGACACGAGGGATGTGGTCGCCCACCGAGCTGGCACAGACTGCCCTCGCCGGGCCTGTAGCGCCACACTCTGCACCCAGCAGCGCAGGCTCGGGCTGCTCCCAGCTGTGCACTGGACACGAGGGACATGGTCGCCCTCCGAGCTGGCACAGACTGCCCTCGCCGGGCCTGTAGCGCCACACTCTGCACCCAACAGCGCAGGCTCGGGCTGCTCCCAGCTGTGCACTGGACACGAGGGATGTGGTCGCCCACCGAGCTGGCACAGACTGCCCTCGCCGGGCCTGTAGCGCCACACTCTGCACCCAGCAGCGCAGGCTCGGGCTGCTCCCAGCTGTGCACTGGACACGAGGGATGTGGTCGCCCTCCGAGCTGGCACAGACTGCCCTCGCCGGGCCTGTAGCGCCACACTCTGCACCCAGCAGCGCAGGCTCGGGCTGCTCCCCGCTGTGCACTGGACACGAGGGATGTGGTCGCCCACCGAGCTGGCACAGACTGCCCTCGCCGGCCTGTAGCGCCACACTCTGCACCCAGCAGCGCAGGCTCGGGCTGCTCCCCGCTGTGCACTGGACACGAGGGACGTGGTCGCCCTCCGAGCTGGCACAGACTGCCCTCGCCGGCCTGTAGCGCCACACTCTGCACCCAGCAGCGCAGGCTCGGGCTGCTCTCAGCTGTGCACTGGACACGAGGGATGTGGTCGCCCTCCGAGCAGGCACAGACTGCCCTCGCCGGCCTGTAGCGCCACACTCTGCACCCAGCAGCGCAGGCTCGGGCTGCTCCCCGCTCTGCACTGGACACGAGGGACGTGGTCGCCCTCCGAGCTGGCACAGACTGCCCTCGCCGGCCTGTAGCGCCACACTCTGCACCCAGCAGCGCAGGCTCGGGCTGCTCCCAGCTGTGCACTGGACACGAGGGATGTGGTCGCCCTCCGAGCAGGCACAGACTGCCCTCGCCGGCCTGTAGCGCCACACTCTGCACCCAGCAGCGCAGGCTCGGGCTGCTCCCCGCTGTGCACTGGACACGAGGGATGTGGTCGCCCACCGAGCAGGCACAGACTGCCCTCGCCGGCCTGTAGCGCCACACTCTGCACACAGCAGCGCAGGCTCGGGCTGCTCCCCGCTGTGCACTGGACACGAGGGACGTGGTCGCCCTCCGAGCAGGCACAGACTGCCCTCGCCGGCCTGTAGCGCCACACTCTGCACCCAGCAGCGCAGGCTCGGGCTGCTCCCCGCTGTGCACTGGACACGAGGGATGTGGTCGCCCACCGAGCTGGCACAGACTGCCCTCGCCGGCCTGTAGCGCCACACTCTGCACCCAGCAGCGCAGGCTCGGGCTGCTCCCCGCTGTGCACTGGACACGAGGGATGTGGTCGCCCACCGAGCAGGCACAGACTGCCCTCGCCGGGCCTGTAGCGCCACACTCTGCACCCAGCAGCGCAGGCTCGGGTTGCTCCCCGCTGTGCACTGGACACGAGGTACGTGGTCGCCCTCCGAGCTGGCACAGACTGCCCTCGCCGGGCCTGTAGCGCCACACTCTGCACCCAGCAGCGCAGGCTCGGGCTGCTCCCCGCTGTGCACTGGACACGAGGGATGTGGTCGCCCACCGAGCTGGCACAGACTGCCCTCGCCGGCCTGTAGCGCCACACTCTGCACCCAGCAGCGCAGGCTCGGGCTGCTCCCCGCTGTGCACTGGACACGAGGGACGTGGTCGCCCTCCGAGCTGGCACAGACTGCCCTCGCCGGCCTGTAGCGCCCCACTCTGCACCCAGCAGCGCAGGCTCGGGCTGCTCCCCGCTATGCACTGGACACGAGGGATGTGGTCGCCCACCGAGCTGGCACAGACTGCCCTCGCCGGCCTGTAGCGCCACACTCTGCACCCAGCAGCGCAGGCTCGGGCTGCTCCCCGCTGTGCACTGGACACGAGGGACGTGGTCGCCCTCCGAGCTGGCACAGACTGCCCTCGCCGGCCTGTAGCGCCACACTCTGCACCCAGCAGCGCAGGCTCGGGCTGCTCCCCGCTGTGCACTGGACACGAGGGACGTGGTCGCCCTCCGAGCTGGCACAGACTGCCCTCGCCGGCCTGTAGCGCCCCACTCTGCACCCAGCAGCGCAGGCTCGGGCTGTTCCCCGCTGTGCACTGGACACGAGGGATGTGGTCGCCCACCGAGCAGGCACAGACTGCCCTCGCCGGGCCTGTAGCGCCACACTCTGCACCCAGCAGCGCAGGCTCGGGTTGCTCCCCGCTGTGCACTGGACACGAGGTACGTGGTCGCCCTCCGAGCTGGCACAGACTGCCCTCGCCGGGCCTGTAGCGCCACACTCTGCACCCGGCAGCGCAGGCTCGGGCTGCTCCCCGCTGTGCACTGGACACGAGGGACGTGGTCGCCCTCCGAGCTGGCACAGACTGCCCTCGCCGGCCTGTAGCGCCACACTCTGCACCCAGCAGCGCAGGCTCGGGCTGCTCCCCGCTGTGCACTGGACACGAGGGACGTGGTCGCCCTCCGAGCTGGCACAGACTGCCCTCGCTGGGCCTGTAGCGCCACACTCTGCACCCAGCAGCGCAGGCTCGGGCTGCTCCCAGCTGTGCACTGGACACGAGGTACGTGGTCGCTCTCCGAGCTGGCACAGACTGCCCTCGCCGGGCCTGTAGCGCCACACTCTGCACCCAGCAGCGCAGGCTCGGGCTGCTCCCCGCTGTGCACTGGACACGAGGTACGTGGTCGCCCTCCGAGCTGGCACAGACTGCCCTCGCCGGGCCTGTAGCGCCACACTCTGCACCCAGCAGCGCAGGCTCGGGCTGCTCCCCGCTGTGCACTGGACACGAGGGACGTGGTCGCCCTCCGAGCTGGCACAGACTGCCCTCGCCGGCCTGTAGCGCCACACTCTGCACCCAGCAGCGCAGGCTCGGGCTGTGCACTGGACACGAGGGACGTGGTCGCCCTCCGAGCTGGCACAGACTGCCCTCGCCGGGCCTGTAGCGCCACACTCTGCACCCAGCAGCGCAGGCTCGGGCTGCTCCCCGCTGTGCACTGGACACGAGGTACGTGGTTGCCCTCCGAGCTGGCACAGACTGCCCTCGCCGGGCCTGTAGCGCCACACTCTGCACCCAGCAGCGCAGGCTCGGGCTGCTCCCCGCTGTGCACTGGACACGAGGGACGTGGTCGCCCTCCGAGCTGGCACAGACTGCCCTCGCCGGCCTGTAGCGCCACACTCTGCACCCAGCAGCGCAGGCTCGGGCTGTGCACTGGACACGAGGGACGTGGTCGCCCTCCGAGCTGGCACAGACTGCCCTCGCCGGCCTGTAGCGCCACACTCTGCACCCAGCAGCGCAGGCTCGGGCTGTGCACTGGACACGAGGGACGTGGTCGCCCTCCGAGCTGGCACAGACTGCCCTCGCCGGGCCTGTAGCGCCACACTCTGCACCCAGCAGCGAGGGCTCGGGCTGCTCCCCGCTGTGCACTAGACACGAGGTACGTGGTCGCCCTCCGAGCTGGCACAGACTGCCCTCGCCGGGCCTGTAGCGCCACACTCTGCACCCAGCAGCGCAGGCTCGGGCTGCTCCCCGCTGTGCACTGGACACGAGGGACGTGGTCGCCCTCCGAGCTGGCACAGACTGCCCTCGCCGGCTTGTAGCGCCACACTCTGCACCCAGCAGCGCAGGCTCGGGCTGTGCACTGGACACGAGGGACGTGGTCGCCCTCCGAGCTGGCACAGACTGCCCTCGCCGGGCCTGTAGCGCCACACTCTGCACCCAGCAGCGCAGGCTCGGGCTGCTCCCCGCTGTGCACTGTGCACGAGGTACGTGGTCGCCCTCCGAGCTGGCACAGACTGCCCTCGCCGGGCCTGTAGCGCCACACTCTGCACCCAGCAGCGCAGGCTCGGGCTGCTCCCAGCTGTGCACTGGACACGAGGGACGTGGTCGCCCTCCGAGCTGGCACAGACTGCCCTCGCCGGCCTGTAGCGCCACACTCTGCACCCAGCAGCGCAGGCTCGGGCTGTGCACTGGACACGAGGGACGTGGTCGCCCTCCGAGCTGGCACAGACTGCCCTCGCCGGCCTGTAGCGCCACACTCTGCACCCAGCAATGCAGGCTCGGGCTGTGCACTGGACACGAGGGACGTGGTCGCCCTCCGAGCTGGCACAGACTGCCCTCGCCGGGCCTGTAGCGCCACACTCTGCACCCAGCAGCGCAGGCTCGGGCTGCTCCCCGCTGTGCACTGGACACGAGGGACGTGGTCGCCCTCCGAGCTGGCACAGACTGCCCTCGCCGGCCTGTAGCGCCACACTCTGCACCCAGCAGCGCAGGCTCGGGCTGTGCACTGGACACGAGGGACGTGGTCGCCCTCCGAGCAGGCACAGACTGCCCTCGCCGGGCCTGTAGCGCCACACTCTGCACCCAGCAGCGCAGGCTCGGGCTGCTCCCCGCTGTGCACTGGACACGAGGGATGTGGTCGCCCTCCGAGCAGGCACAGACTGCCCTCGCCGGCCTGTAGCGCCACACTCTGCACCCAGCAGCGCAGGCTCGGGCTGTGCACTGGACACGAGGGACGTGGTCGCCCTCCGAGCTGGCACAGACGGCCCTCGCCGGGCCTGTACCGCCACACTCTGCACCCAGCAGCGCAGGCTCGGGCTGCTCCCCGCTGTGCACTGGACACGAGGGACGTGGTCGCCCTCCGAGCTGGCACAGACTGCCCTCACCGGGCCTGTAGCGCCACACTCTGCACCCAGCAGCGCAGGCTTGGGCTGCTCCCCGCTGTGCACTGGACACGAGGGACGTGGTCGCCCTCCGAGCTGGCACAGACTGCCCTCGCCGGGCCTTTAGCGCCACACTCTGCACCCAGCAGCGCAGGCTCGGGCTGCTCCCCGCTGTGCACTGTGCACGAGGTACGTGGTCGCCCTCCGAGCTGGCACAGACTGCCCTCGCCGGGCCTGTAGCGCCACACTCTGCACCCAGCAGCGCAGGCTCGGGCTGCTCCCAGCTGTGCACTGGACACGAGGGACGTGTTCGCCCTCCGAGCTGGCACAGACTGCCCTCGCCGGCCTGTAGCGCCACACTCTGCACCCAGCAGCGCAGGCTCGGGCTGCTCCCCGCTGTGCACTGTGCACGAGGTACGTGGTCGCCCTCCGAGCTGGCACAGACTGCCCTCGCCGGGCCTGTAGCGCCACACTCTGCACCCAGCAGCGCAGGCTCGGGCTGTGCACTGGACACGAGGGACGTGGTCGCCATCCGAGCTGGCACAGACTGCCCTCGCCGGCCTGTAGCGCCACACTCTGCACCCAGCAGCGCAGGCTCGGGCTGCTCCCCGCTGTGCACTGGACACGAGGGACGTGGTCGCCCTCCGAGCTGGCACAGACTGCCCTCGCCGGCCTGTAGCGCCACACTCTGCACCCAGCAGCGCAGGCTCGGGCTGTGCACTGGACACGAGGGACGTGGTCGCCATCCGAGCTGGCACAGACTGCCCTCGCCGGCCTGTAGCGCCACACTCTGCACCCAGCAGCGCAGGCTCGGGCTGCTCCCCGCTGTGCACTGGACACGAGGGACGTGGTCGCCCTCCGAGCTGGCACAGACTGCCCTCGCCGGCCTGTAGCGCCACACTCTGCACCCAGCAGCGCAGGCTCGGGCTGCTCCCCGCTGTGCACTGGGCACGAGGGACGTGGTCGCCCTCCGAGCAGGCACAGATTGCCCTCGCCGGGCCTGTAGCGCCACACTCTGCACCCAGCAGCGCAGGCTCGGGCTGCTCCCCGCTGTGCACTGGGCACGAGGGACGTGGTCGCCCTCCGAGCTGGCACAGACTGCCCTCGCCGGCCTGTAGCGCCACACTCTGCACCCAGCAGCGCAGGCTCGGGCTGCTCCCCGCTGTGCACTGGGCACGAGGGACGTGGTCGCCCTCCGAGCTGTCACAGACTGCCCTCGCCGGCCTGTAGCGCCACACTCTGCACCCAGCAGCGCAGGCTCGGGCTGCTCCCCGCTGTGCACTGGACACGAGGGATGTGGTCGCCCTCCGAGCTGGCACAGACTGCCCTCGCCGGCCTGTAGCGCCACACTCTGCACCCAGCAGCGCAGGCTCGGGCGGCTCCCCGCTGTGCACTGGGCACGAGGGACGTGTTCGCCCTCCGAGCTGGCACAGACTGCCCTCGCCGGGCCTGTAGCGCCACACTCTGCACCCAGCAGCGCAGGCTCGGGCTGTGCACTGGACACGAGGGACGTGGTCGCCCTCCGAGCTGGCACAGACTGCCCTCGCCGGCCTGTAGCGCCACACTCTGCACCCAGCAGCGCAGGCTCGGGCTGCTCCCCGCTGTGCACTGGACACGAGGGATGTGGTCGCCCTCCGAGCTGGCACAGACTGCCCTCGCCGGCCTGTAGCGCCACACTCTGCACCCAGCAGCGCAGGCTCGGGCTGCTCCCCGCTGTGCACTGGACACGAGGGATGTGGTCGCCCTCCGAGCTGGCACAGACTGCCCTCGCCGGCCTGTAGCGCCACACTTTGCACCCAGCAGCGCAGGCTCGGGCGGCTCCCCGCTGTGCACTGGGCACGAGGGACGTGTTCGCCCTCCGAGCTGGCACAGACTGCCCTCGCCGGGCCTGTAGCGCCACACTCTGCACCCAGCAGCGCAGGCTCGGGCTGTGCACTGGACACGAGGGACGTGGTCGCCCTCCGAGCTGGCACAGACTGCCCTCGCCGGCCTGTAGCGCCACACTCTGCACCCAGCAGCGCAGGCTCGGGCTGCTCCCCGCTGTGCACTGGGCACGAGGGACGTGGTCGCCCTCCGAGCTGGCACAGACTGCCCTCGCCGGCCTGTAGCGCCACACTCTGCACCCAGCAGCGCAGGCTCGGGCTGCTCCCCGCTGTGCACTGGACACGAGGGATGTGGTCGCCCTCCGAGCTGGCACAGACTGCCCTCGCCGGCCTGTAGCGCCACACTCTGCACCCAGCAGCGCAGGCTCGGGCGGCTCCCCGCTGTGCACTGGGCACGAGGGACGTGGTAGCCCTCCGAGCTGGCACAGACTGCCCTCGCCGGCCTGTAGCGCCACACTCTGCACCCAGCAGCGCAGGCTCGGGCTGCTCCCAGCTGTGCACTGGGCACGAGGGACGTGTTCGCCCTCCGAGCTGGCACAGACTGCCCTCGCCGGGCCTGTAGCGCCACACTCTGCACCCAGCAGCGCAGGCTCGGGCTGTGCACTGGACACGAGGGACGTGGTCGCCCTCCGAGCTGGCACAGACTGCCCTCGCCGGCCTGTAGCGCCACACTCTGCACCCAGCAGCGCAGGCTCGGGCTGCTCCCCGCTGTGCACTGGGCACGAGGGACGTGGTCGCCCTCCGAGCTGGCACAGACTGCCCTCGCCGGCCTGTAGCGCCACACTCTGCACCCAGCAGCGCAGGCTCGGGCTGCTCCCAGCTGTGCACTGGACACGAGGGACGTGGTCGCCCTCCGAGCTGGCACAGACTGCCCTCGCCGGGCCTGTAGCGCCACACTCTGCACCCAGCAGCGCAGGCTCGGGCTGCTCCCCGCTGTGCACTGGACACGAGGGATGTGGTCGCCCTCCGAGCTGGCACAGACTGCCCTCGCCGGCCTGTAGCGCCACACTCTGCACCCAGCAGCGCAGGCTCGGGCTGCTCCCCGCTGTGCACTGGACACGAGGGATGTGGTCGCCCTCCGAGCTGGCACAGACTGCCCTCGCCGGCCTGTAGCGCCACACTCTGCACCCAGCAGCGCAGGCTCGGGCGGCTCCCCGCTGTGCACTGGGCACGAGGGACGTGTTCGCCCTCCGAGCTGGCACAGACTGCCCTCGCCGGGCCTGTAGCGCCACACTCTGCACCCAGCAGCGCAGGCTCGGGCTGTGCACTGGACACGAGGGACGTGGTCGCCCTCCGAGCTGGCACAGACTGCCCTCGCCGGCCTGTAGCGCCACACTCTGCACCCAGCAGCGCAGGCTCGGGCTGCTCCCCGCTGTGCACTGGGCACGAGGGACGTGGTCGCCCTCCGAGCTGGCACAGACTGCCCTCGCCGGCCTGTAGCGCCACACTCTGCACCCAGCAGCGCAGGCTCGGGCTGCTCCCAGCTGTGCACTGGACACGAGGGACGTGGTCGCCCTCCGAGCTGGCACAGACTGCCCTCGCCGGGCCTGTAGCGCCACACTCTGCACCCAGCAGCGCAGGCTCGGGCTGCTCCCCGCCGTGCACTGGACACGAGGGATGTGGTCGCCCTCCGAGCTGGCACAGACTGCCCTCGCCGGCCTGTAGCGCCACACTCTGCACCCAGCAGCGCAGGCTCGGGCTGCTCCCCGCTGTGCACTGGACACGAGGGATGTGGTCGCCCTCCGAGCTGGCACAGACTGCCCTCGCCGGCCTGTAGCGCCACACTCTGCACCCAGCAGCGCAGGCTCGGGCGGCTCCCCGCTGTGCACTGGGCACGAGGGACGTGTTCGCCCTCCGAGCTGGCACAGACTGCCCTCGCCGGGCCTGTAGCGCCACACTCTGCACCCAGCAGCGCAGGCTCGGGCTGTGCACTGGACACGAGGGACGTGGTCGCCCTCCGAGCTGGCACAGACTGCCCTCGCCGGCCTGTAGCGCCACACTCTGCACCCAGCAGCGCAGGCTCGGGCTGCTCCCAGCTGTGCACTGGACACGAGGGACGTGGTCGCCCTCCGAGCTGGCACAGACTGCCCTCGCCGGCCTGTAGCGCCACACTCTGCACCCAGCAGCGCAGGCTCAGGCTGTGCACTGGACACGAGGGATGTGGTCGCCCTCCGAGCTGGCACAGACTGCCCTCGCCGGGCCTGTAGCGCCACACTCTGCACCCAGCAGCGCAGGCTCGGGCTGCTCCCCGCTGTGCACTGGGCACGAGGGACGTGGTCGCCCTCCGAGCTGGCACAGACTGCCCTCGCCGGGCCTGTAGCGCCACACTCTGCACCCGGCAGCGCAGGCTCGGGCTGCTCCCCGCTGTGCACTGGACACGAGGGACGTGGTCGCCCTCCGAGCTGGCACAGACTGCCCTCGCCGGCCTGTAGCGCCACACTCTGCACCCAGCAGCGCAGGCTCGGGCTGCTCCCCGCTGTGCACTGGACACGAGGGACGTGGTCGCCCTCCGAGCTGGCACAGACTGCCCTCGCCGGGCCTGTAGCGCCACACTCTGCACCCAGCAGCGCAGGCTCGGGCTGCTCCCAGCTGTGCACTGGACACGAGGTACGTGGTCGCTCTCCGAGCTGGCACAGACTGCCCTCGCCGGGCCTGTAGCGCCACACTCTGCACCCAGCAGCGCAGGCTCGGGCTGCTCCCCGCTGTGCACTGGACACGAGGTACGTGGTCGCCCTCCGAGCTGGCACAGACTGCCCTCGCCGGGCCTGTAGCGCCACACTCTGCACCCAGCAGCGCAGGCTCGGGCTGCTCCCCGCTGTGCACTGGACACGAGGGCAGTGGTCGCCCTCCGAGCTGGCACAGACTGCCCTCGCCGGCCTGTAGCGCCACACTCTGCACCCAGCAGCGCAGGCTCGGGCTGCTCCCCGCTGTGCACTGGACACGAGGGCAGTGGTCGCCCTCCGAGCTGGCACAGACTGCCCTCGCCGGCCTGTAGCGCCACACTCTGCACCCAGCAGCGCAGGCTCGGGCTGTGCACTGGACACGAGGGACGTGGTCGCCCTCCGAGCTGGCACAGACTGCCCTCGCCGGGCCTGTAGCGCCACACTCTGCACCCAGCAGCGCAGGCTCGGGCTGCTCCCCGCTGTGCACTGGACACGAGGTACGTGGTTGCCCTCCGAGCTGGCACAGACTGCACTCGCCGGGCCTGTAGCGCCACACTCTGCACCCAGCAGCGCAGGCTCGGGCTGCTCCCCGCTGTGCACTGGACACGAGGGACGTGGTCGCCCTCCGAGCTGGCACAGACTGCCCTCGCCGGCCTGTAGTGCCACACTCTGCACCCAGCAGCGCAGGCTCGGGCTGTGCACTGGACACGAGGGACGTGGTCGCCCTCCGAGCTGGCACAGACTGCCCTCGCCGGCCTGTAGCGCCACACTCTGCACCCAGCAGCGCAGGCTCGGGCTGTGCACTGGACACGAGGGACGTGGTCGCCCTCCGAGCTGGCACAGACTGCCCTCGCCGGGCCTGTAGCGCCACACTCTGCACCCAGCAGCGAGGGCTCGGGCTGCTCCCCGCTGTGCACTAGACACGAGGTACGTGGTCGCCCTCCGAGCTGGCACAGACTGCCCTCGCCGGGCCTGTAGCGCCACACTCTGCACCCAGCAGCGCAGGCTCGGGCTGCTCCCCGCTGTGCACTGGACACGAGGGACGTGGTCGCCCTCCGAGCTGGCACAGACTGCCCTCGCCGGCCTGTAGCGCCACACTCTGCACCCAGCAGCGCAGGCTCGGGCTGTGCACTGGACACGAGGGACGTGGTCGCCCTCCGAGCTGGCACAGACTGCCCTCGCCGGGCCTGTAGCGCCACACTCTGCACCCAGCAGCGCAGGCTCGGGCTGCTCCCCGCTGTGCACTGTGCACGAGGTACGTGGTCGCCCTCCGAGCTGGCACAGACTGCCCTCGCCGGGCCTGTAGCGCCACACTCTGCACCCAGCAGCGCAGGCTCGGGCTGCTCCCAGCTGTGCACTGGACACGAGGGACGTGGTCGCCCTCCGAGCTGGCACAGACTGCCCTCGCCGGCCTGTAGCGCCACACTCTGCACCCAGCAGCGCAGGCT
Organism: Bacillus rossius redtenbacheri; assembly: GCF_032445375.1. Taxonomy (NCBI): domain Eukaryota; kingdom Metazoa; phylum Arthropoda; class Insecta; order Phasmatodea; family Bacillidae; genus Bacillus; species Bacillus rossius. The sequence continues at coordinate 249,314,855 of NC_086330.1, forward strand.
CGGGCTGTGCACTGGACACGAGGGACGTGGTCGCCCTCCGAGCTGGCACAGACTGCCCTCGCCGGCCTGTAGCGCCACACTCTGCACCCAGCAATGCAGGCTCGGGCTGTGCACTGGACACGAGGGACGTGGTCGCCCTCCGAGCTGGCACAGACTGCCCTCGCCGGGCCTGTAGCGCCACACTCTGCACCCAGCAGCGCAGGCTCGGGCTGCTCCCCGCTGTGCACTGGACACGAGGGACGTGGTCGCCCTCCGAGCTGGCACAGACTGCCCTCGCCGGCCTGTAGCGCCACACTCTGCACCCAGCAGCGCAGGCTCGGGCTGTGCACTGGACACGAGGGACGTGGTCGCCCTCCGAGCAGGCACAGACTGCCCTCGCCGGGCCTGTAGCGCCACACTCTGCACCCAGCAGCGCAGGCTCGGGCTGCTCCCCGCTGTGCACTGGACACTAGGGATGTGGTCGCCCTCCGAGCAGGCACAGACTGCCCTCGCCGGCCTGTAGCGCCACACTCTGCACCCAGCAGCGCAGGCTCGGGCTGTGCACTGGACACGAGGGACGTGGTCGCCCTCCGAGCTGGCACAGACGGCCCTCGCCGGGCCTGTACCGCCACACTCTGCACCCAGCAGCGCAGGCTCGGGCTGCTCCCCGCTGTGCACTGGACACGAGGGACGTGGTCGCCCTCCGAGCTGGCACAGACTGCCCTCGCCGGGCCTGTAGCGCCACACTCTGCACCCAGCAGCGCAGGCTCGGGCTGCTCCCCGCTGTGCACTGGACACGAGGGACGTGGTCGCCCTCCGAGCTGGCACAGACTGCCCTCGCCGGGCCTTTAGCGCCACACTCTGCACCCAGCAGCGCAGGCTCGGGCTGCTCCCCGCTGTGCACTGTGCACGAGGTACGTGGTCGCCCTCCGAGCTGGCACAGACTGCCCTCGCCGGGCCTGTAGCGCCACACTCTGCACCCAGCAGCGCAGGCTCGGGCTGCTCCCAGCTGTGCACTGGACACGAGGGACGTGTTCGCCCTCCGAGCTGGCACAGACTGCCCTCGCCGGCCTGTAGCGCCACACTCTGCACCCAGCAGCGCAGGCTCGGGCTGCTCCCCGCGGTGCACTGTGCACGAGGTACGTGGTCGCCCTCCGAGCTGGCACAGACTGCCCTCGCCGGGCCTGTAGCGCCACACTCTGCACCCAGCAGCGCAGGCTCGGGCTGTGCACTGGACACGAGGGACGTGGTCGCCATCCGAGCTGGCACAGATTGCCCTCGCCGGCCTGTAGCGCCACACTCTGCACCCAGCAGCGCAGGCTCGGGCTGCTCCCCGCTGTGCACTGGACACGAGGGACGTGGTCGCCCTCCGAGCTGGCACAGACTGCCCTCGCCGGCCTGTAGCGCCACACTCTGCACCCAGCAGCGCAGGCTCGGGCTGTGCACTGGACACGAGGGACGTGGTCGCCATCCGAGCTGGCACAGACTGCCCTCGCCGGCCTGTAGCGCCACACTCTGCACCCAGCAGCGCAGGCTCGGGCTGCTCCCCGCTGTGCACTGGACACGAGGGACGTGGTCGCCCTCCGAGCTGGCACAGACTGCCCTCGCCGGCCTGTAGCGCCACACTCTGCACCCAGCAGCGCAGGCTCGGGCTGCTCCCCGCTGTGCACTGGGCACGAGGGACGTGGTCGCCCTCCGAGCAGGCACAGATTGCCCTCGCCGGGCCTGTAGCGCCACACTCTGCACCCAGCAGCGCAGGCTCGGGCTGCTCCCCGCTGTGCACTGGGCACGAGGGACGTGGTCGCCCTCCGAGCTGGCACAGACTGCCCTCGCCGGCCTGTAGCGCCACACTCTGCACCCAGCAGCGCAGGCTCGGGCTGCTCCCCGCTGTGCACTGGGCACGAGGGACGTGGTCGCCCTCCGAGCTGGCACAGACTGCCCTCGCCGGCCTGTAGCGCCACACTCTGCACCCAGCAGCGCAGGCTCGGGCTGCTCCCCGCTGTGCACTGGACACGAGGGATGTGGTCGCCCTCCGAGCTGGCACAGACTGCCCTCGCCGGCCTGTAGCGCCACACTCTGCACCCAGCAGCGCAGGCTCGGGCGGCTCCCCGCTGTGCACTGGGCACGAGGGACGTGTTCGCCCTCCGAGCTGGCACAGACTGCCCTCGCCGGGCCTGTAGCGCCACACTCTGCACCCAGCAGCGCAGGCTCGGGCTGTGCACTGGACACGAGGGACGTGGTCGCCCTCCGAGCTGGCACAGACTGCCCTCGCCGGCCTGTAGCGCCACACTCTGCACCCAGCAGCGCAGGCTCGGGCTGCTCCCCGCTGTGCACTGGACACGAGGGATGTGGTCGCCCTCCGAGCTGGCACAGACTGCCCTCGCCGGCCTGTAGCGCCACACTCTGCACCCAGCAGCGCAGGCTCGGGCTGCTCCCCGCTGTGCACTGGACACGAGGGATGTGGTCGCCCTCCGAGCTGGCACAGACTGCCCTCGCCGGCCTGTAGCGCCACACTTTGCACCCAGCAGCGCAGGCTCGGGCGGCTCCCCGCTGTGCACTGGGCACGAGGGACGTGTTCGCCCTCCGAGCTGGCACAGACTGCCCTCGCCGGGCCTGTAGCGCCACACTCTGCACCCAGCAGCGCAGGCTCGGGCTGTGCACTGGACACGAGGGACGTGGTCGCCCTCCGAGCTGGCACAGACTGCCCTCGCCGGCCTGTAGCGCCACACTCTGCACCCAGCAGCGCAGGCTCGGGCTGCTCCCCGCTGTGCACTGGGCACGAGGGACGTGGTCGCCCTCCGAGCTGGCACAGACTGCCCTCGCCGGCCTGTAGCGCCACACTCTGCACCCAGCAGCGCAGGCTCGGGCTGCTCCCCGCTGTGCACTGGACACGAGGGATGTGGTCGCCCTCCGAGCTGGCACAGACTGCCCTCGCCGGCCTGTAGCGCCACACTCTGCACCCAGCAGCGCAGGCTCGGGCGGCTCCCCGCTGTGCACTGGGCACGAGGGACGTGGTCGCCCTCCGAGCTGGCACAGACTGCCCTCGCCGGCCTGTAGCGCCACACTCTGCACCCAGCAGCGCAGGCTCGGGCTGCTCCCAGCTGTGCACTGGGCACGAGGGACGTGTTCGCCCTCCGAGCTGGCACAGACTGCCCTCGCCGGGCCTGTAGCGCCACACTCTGCACCCAGCAGCGCAGGCTCGGGCTGTGCACTGGACACGAGGGACGTGGTCGCCCTCCGAGCTGGCACAGACTGCCCTCGCCGGCCTGTAGCGCCACACTCTGCACCCAGCAGCGCAGGCTCGGGCTGCTCCCCGCTGTGCACTGGGCACGAGGGACGTGGTCGCCCTCCGAGCTGGCACAGACTGCCCTCGCCGGCCTGTAGCGCCACACTCTGCACCCAGCAGCGCAGGCTCGGGCTGCTCCCAGCTGTGCACTGGACACGAGGGACGTGGTCGCCCTCCGAGCTGGCACAGACTGCCCTCGCCGGGCCTGTAGCGCCACACTCTGCACCCAGCAGCGCAGGCTCGGGCTGCTCCCCGCTGTGCACTGGACACGAGGGATGTGGTCGCCCTCCGAGCTGGCACAGACTGCCCTCGCCGGCCTGTAGCGCCACACTCTGCACCCAGCAGCGCAGGCTCGGGCTGCTCCCCGCTGTGCACTGGACACGAGGGATGTGGTCGCCCTCCGAGCTGGCACAGACTGCCCTCGCCGGCCTGTAGCGCCACACTCTGCACCCAGCAGCGCAGGCTCGGGCGGCTCCCCGCTGTGCACTGGGCACGAGGGACGTGTTCGCCCTCCGAGCTGGCACAGACTGCCCTCGCCGGGCCTGTAGCGCCACACTCTGCACCCAGCAGCGCAGGCTCGGGCTGTGCACTGGACACGAGGGACGTGGTCGCCCTCCGAGCTGGCACAGACTGCCCTCGCCGGCCTGTAGCGCCACACTCTGCACCCAGCAGCGCAGGCTCGGGCTGCTCCCCGCTGTGCACTGGGCACGAGGGACGTGGTCGCCCTCCGAGCTGGCACAGACTGCCCTCGCCGGCCTGTAGCGCCACACTCTGCACCCAGCAGCGCAGGCTCGGGCTGCTCCCAGCTGTGCACTGGACACGAGGGACGTGGTCGCCCTCCGAGCTGGCACAGACTGCCCTCGCCGGGCCTGTAGCGCCACACTCTGCACCCAGCAGCGCAGGCTCGGGCTGCTCCCCGCTGTGCACTGGACACGAGGGATGTGGTCGCCCTCCGAGCTGGCACAGACTGCCCTCGCCGGCCTGTAGCGCCACACTCTGCACCCAGCAGCGCAGGCTCGGGCTGCTCCCCGCTGTGCACTGGACACGAGGGATGTGGTCGCCCTCCGAGCTGGCACAGACTGCCCTCGCCGGCCTGTAGCGCCACACTCTGCACCCAGCAGCGCAGGCTCGGGCGGCTCCCCGCTGTGCACTGGGCACGAGGGACGTGTTCGCCCTCCGAGCTGGCACAGACTGCCCTCGCCGGGCCTGTAGCGCCACACTCTGCACCCAGCAGCGCAGGCTCGGGCTGTGCACTGGACACGAGGGACGTGGTCGCCCTCCGAGCTGGCACAGACTGCCCTCGCCGGCCTGTAGCGCCACACTCTGCACCCAGCAGCGCAGGCTCGGGCTGCTCCCAGCTGTGCACTGGACACGAGGGACGTGGTCGCCCTCCGAGCTGGCACAGACTGCCCTCGCCGGCCTGTAGCGCCACACTCTGCACCCAGCAGCGCAGGCTCGGGCTGTGCACTGGACACGAGGGATGTGGTCGCCCTCCGAGCTGGCACAGACTGCCCTCGCCGGGCCTGTAGCGCCACACTCTGCACCCAGCAGCGCAGGCTCGGGCTGCTCCCCGCTGTGCACTGGGCACGAGGGACGTGGTCGCCCTCCGAGCTGGCACAGACTGCCCTCGCCGGCCTGTAGCGCCACACTCTGCACCCAGCAGCGCAGGCTCGGGCGGCTCCCCGCTGTGCACTGGACACGAGGGACGTGTTCGCCCTCCGAGCTGGCACAGACTGCCCTCGCCGGCCTGTAGCGCCCCACTCTGCACCCAGCAGCGCAGGCTCGGGCTGTGCACTGGACACGAGGGACGTGGTCGCCCTCCGAGCTGGCACAGACTGCCCTCGCCGGGCCTGTAGGGCCACACTCTGCACCCAGCAGCGCAGACTCGGGCTGCTCCCCGCTGTGCACTGGACACGAGGGACGTGGTCGCCCTCCGAGCTGGCACAGACTGCCCTCGCCGGCCTGTAGCGCCACACTCTGCACCCAGCAGCGCAGGCTCGGTCTGCTCCCCGCTGTGCACTGGACACGAGGGACGTGGTCGCCCTCCGAGCTGGCACAGACTGCCCTCGCCGGCCTGTAACGCCACACTCTGCACCCAGCAGCGCAGGCTCGGTCTGTGCACTGGACACGAGGGACGTGGTCGCCCTCCGAGCTGTCACAGACTGCCCTCGCCGGCCTGTAGCGCCACACTCTGCACCCAGCAGCGCAGGCTCGGGCTGCTCGCCGCTGTGCACTGGACACGAGGGACGTGGTCGCCCTCCGAGCTGGCACAGACTGCCCTCGCCGGCCTGTAGCGCCACACTCTGCACCCAGCAGCGCAGGCTCGGGCTGCTCGCCGCTGTGCACTGGACACGAGGGACGTGGTCGCCCTCCGAGCTGGCACAGACTGCCCTCGCCGGCCTGTAGCGCCACACTCTGCACCCAGCAGCGCAGGCTCGGGCTGTGTACTGGACACGAGGGACGTGGTCGCCCTCCGAGCTGGCACAGACTGCCCTCGCCGGCCTGTAGCGCCCCACTCTGCACCCAGCAGCGCAGGCTCGGGCTGCTCCCCGCTGTGCACTGGACACGAGGGATGTGGTCGCCCTCCGAGCTGGCACAGACTGCCCTCGCCGGCCTGTAGCGCCACACTCTGCACCCAGCAGCGCAGGCTCGGGCGGCTCCCCGCTGTGCACTGGACACGAGGGACGTGGTCGCCCTCCGAGCTGGCAGAGACTGCCCTCGCCGGCCTGTAGCGCCACACTCTGCACCCAGCAGCGCAGGCTCGGGCTGCTCCCCGCTGTGCACTGGACACGAGGGACGTGGTCGCCCTCCGAGCTGGCACAGACTGCCCTCGCCGGCCTGTAGCGCCACACACTGCACCCAGCAGCGCAGGCTCGGGCTGCTCCCCGCTGTGCACTGGACACGAGGGACGTGGTCGCCCTCCGAGCTGGCACAGACTGCCCTCGCCGGCCTGTAGCGCCCCACTCTGCACCCAGCAGCGCAGGCTCGGGCTGCTCCCCGCTGTGCACTGGACACGAGGGACGTGGTCGCCCTCCGAGCTGGCACAGACTGCCCTCGCCGGCCTGTAGCGCCACACTCTGCACCCAGCAGCGCAGGCTCGGGCTGCTCCCAGCTGTGCACTGGACACGAGGGACGTGGTCGCCCTCCGAGCTGGCACAGACTGCCCTCGCCGGCCTGTAGCGCCACACTCTGCACCCAGCAGCGCAGGCTCGGGCTGCTCCCCGCTGTGCACTGGACACGAGGGACGTGGTCGCCCTCCGAGCTGGCACAGACTGCCCTCGCCGGCCTGTAGCGCCACACTCTGCACCCAGCAGCGCAGGCTCGGGCTGCTCCCCGCTGTGCACTGGACACGAGGGACGTGGTCGCCCTCCGAGCTGGCACAGTCTGCCCTCGCCGGCCTGTAGCGCCCCACTCTGCACCCAGCAGCGCAGGCTCGGGCTGCTCCCCGCTGTGCACTGGACACGAGGGACGTGGTCGCCCTCCGAGCTGGCACAGACTGCCCTCGCCGGCCTGTAGCGCCACACTCTGCACCCAGCAGCGCAGGCTCGGGCTGCTCCCCGCTGTGCACTGGACACGAGGGATGTGGTCGCCCTCCGAGCTGGCACAGACTGCCCTCGCCGGGCCTGTAGCGCCACACTCTGCACCCATCAGCGCAAGCTCGGGCTGCTCCCCGCTGTGCACTGGACACGAGGGACGTGGTCGCCCTCCGAGCTGGCACAGACTGCCCTCGCCGGGCCTGTAGCGCCACACTCTGCACCCAGCAGCGCAAGCTCGGGATAAAAGGAAGAGCGAGCAAAAGAGGCATCGATTTTCATTCATTCACAACTTCCCTCTCGGAGGATGAAGTCGAGCCGAGGCTGTGCTGGGTTTCGGGAGAGGGAAGAGGTGGGTTGTCGGTCCGCGAGTATCGGAATTTCAATTTCGAGAACTTATTTGAGGGGGTAATTCGACATTCAAAAGAAAAAGTTCTGCTCAAAGGTGAAACTCGTAATAGTGCTTTTCCTCCCCTCCTCTCACCCAACTCCTCTTAAGCCTCTTCACCTCTCCTCATAGTTCTTTACTCTTCGGTGCTGAAATTGGATGTTTGAAGCATCTAGCAGACGAGAAAAACATTCGATGGGACAGGCAAAAAGTTGATGCAGCGAATAATTGGTGTCCTTTAGAAAGAATTCCACATACTTAAGTGCTAATTTAAATGGAGTAAATTTTTACATATAGGAACGGCGAATAATTCATATAGTTTTTATCAATTATGTAGGCCTACCTACTTGTACCTCAATAAGGTGACCGTCTAACTATGTTAAACGACATATAGAGCTCCGAGAATAAACGCTTTATTTAAATTTCTCAGTATTAATTAAAGTTGTCGGTTTACGACTAGGTTGTGAGAGCCATTTCACTTTTCTATCTGAAATTCCAAATACTTAGTTTCGTTTTTAACGTTTTTTTTTGACAGTGATGAACACTTATACAGATATATTCACTACGCTCTCGGGAATGGAAATTTGTCTTTACATTTTTAAAAGCAGAATTATAAGTATCATATAATCCACCATTAAATAACATGGTTGCCGCTTACAGCCCTGCAGAGGTGAATTACCAACAGAAGTATGCGCGCCAGTTCGGTACCATTCAGTTTCTATCGAGATTCTCGTCAACGGTTATAATGCGGCTGAAAAAAAAGGGCACAATTTACAACGACTTAACTGAAAATTTATTGTGAAGTAAAAGTAAAATGAACTTGGATTGATTCAATTCATTATAAAACTTTTGAAATTAATTTAAAAAAAATCAAAGATGTGATTTCAAGGGCTTGACGAAATATTGTTTGTCTTTGTTAAACATCGTGTTTAAAAAAAATAGTTTCATAGTTAAAACACACTGCTATAAATGTTTTATTTTTCTAAACAGAGCTGGCCATTATAATGCATTTTAATTTCTATAAATGACATTCATTTCCCGCCTGAAGTCAACCAGTGGATATGATATAGTAAGCTCAGTGTGGGTACAAATTAAGTATTTGTACATAAATACACCGTGAACATTATTAAGTTAATATTTGCAGAATATAATTTAATTCCAGCACTTACTGTCAAAATAATTAATCATATTCTTTGCCGATATTACCAAATAATAACGTTCACATTATAATAACAAAAAAAAATTAATTGTTCCACTAAAAGATATCTTAACAAATAAGTAAAAATAAAAACTCAGTGGTGCGTGGGCACCATGCGCGTTTTAAGTGAAACTTGACTAACTGCTTGTAGTTCTACTTCAGCTCACTAACGGGGCTTCAGGTAGCGGTGCTACTGCCATCTGTGTTTTTTGCAAGTAATTTGCTAACTTAAATATCACACTTGAATTCACGATTCGTGGTGCTTTACTGATAATGCTATTACAGTAAAATTACATGATAAGTGTAAGTTATGTGTTTTAAAATTGATATACACCTGCAAGATCAGTTTTCAGTATTATAGATATGTTGTATAATGTGCAGTGGACGTATCAGCAGCCACAAAGCTTCGCCACCAGAGATAAAGGAATTATACAGATGGAGCATAAAGTCTTAATTCTAGACGAAAGGGGTGACGCCAAAAAAAGAGAGGATATTTCAGTGTAATACACGTACCAATATAGCGGCCATATGTATCAGCTGTACCTATATTGGAGGTTAATTTGGAGGAAAATGTCAACTAATTTAATTAGGCCTACATTTATATAATGATGATTCGTTTTTCGACTATTAATATATATATATATATATATATATATATATATATATATATATATATACATACATATCAACCAGTAATATTTTGATCTAATTTTCTTCTGAAAAGCTTAACTGCAGTAGTTAATAAAATCAGACTAGAACAGCTTTTACAAATATAAACAAACGTCCACTATATTCGTTTGTTAAAATCCGGAAAAATTTGGGGAAAAACTGCTTCACTTCCGACTGCTAATGCTCCATCTGTATCATTTCCTAATCTCTGTTCGCCACATCCAGTTGTTCAGTGTCGCCAAAGAGGTGCAAGGGGAACAAACATTGTGCCAAATGGCAATTCAGTATCACTATTGTCGTCTTTATCGTTACACTCCCCGTAATGTTAGGAGTGTTTCTTTTTTCGTTAAAATACTTGGACTTACTCTGCTGGCGGTAATGAAGTTTCACTTTAGAAATATATAAAACTGTTAATATATCTATCATAGAGCACATTTGCCATCAAATTTAGGATTTGTTAAAAACCCTTGCAATCACTAAATATATAAGAAGAAATACAATTAAATTAAAATATTAGTGGCACAATTGATAAATAATTTGTCATTAAAAGAATTTAAATAAGTTATGATAGTCCAAACTTCTATTCACGTAAATTGAAATTAATTTAATTAAGTAATTCTTTATTTTTCCTATGTTATAAGAACTCGATTGAGAAGTTTCAATATTACGCTTGCGTTATTAATTCTAACACAACAAACTTGCCTGTAGAATATCACCAAAAATATTACGTCTAAAATCTAGTTTCAAATCGTATAAAGTCAAGTTTGAATGTGTCAACAGAGTGCTTTAACTGTTTAGAGACATAGGAATACTGTAAGTAATTTTAGATACACCGTCTTTAATCACAAGAACACCACGCCACCGCGATGCAAACACTTTCTGAAGTTATATTTGGACAGCAAAGTACGCGAAGCAGGAACGGAATGAAACGACAGTCAAGATCTCCCGAGAGATAGGAGGTAATGGTACTGTCGCAGCGACGCAGTTAAAAGCAGAGCAGGCGCCGCCTTTCGAGATGGCTACGCTGATCCGCGTGGCGAAGGAGACAGAACTACGCAAGAAATTAAACTAAACAAAAGCCAGTTGAACCGTGGACGATATCTCCAGTAGCTGGCGTCACAACCCGCCCTCCCCTACTTCAGACGCAACTCTCCCCCCTCCTGCGCCGCGCAACTCCGCTCACAGCTGGTGCCAGGTGCAACACGCACTAGAAAACAGACCACTGACAGGGAGTTCTGTTTCCAAGGGCCTTGCCTGCTCGGATGCAGCGCTTCAGGAACATCCGAGATATCCGAGTGCTGTCTGTTTCCGAAAAGAAATTAAGGATACTTTGAGGGCGAATGAATATTTCTGTTTCCGTTATTGCGTTTTTAAACTGTATTTTTAGAAGGGCGAAAATTGCTAAAATGCTTGTTCACAGAGTATAATAATGTAGGCATGAAACATCCGGTACAGAATCTTGAAATCACTCAAGGGACTTGCATTTCACTTTTATCTTCATCTCTCCGTCTTCTAATGTTATGGTTATAACCCAAATATCATAGTTGCCTTACGCACGACTAGAAGACTGCGCGCCAGTCTAGAGGCGAAACAGCACTAGAACTACCAGCGAGCATCGCACTTATCATCTCGCCTCACTTACGCAAATACACCCCTGACTCGGCGACTTCCCCGCACAGCTAATGAAAAGGTGTTTGGTTCACAGGTGCAGGCTGACACCTCCGTCTGGCGGCTGTCTGGTCGGTGCAACTGTGACCGCACTGGCTGCTACTCGTTCCGGACGCTTCTAGACCTCAACGCGTTCGCTCGACCAAAGGCGGCCAAGCTATTTTATCGGAGACCATATTTGTAGCGCGCAAGTGACGTAATTTATACCACGTCCCTGATGTTCGGAAGCGGAAGACAGGCCCTTTCTCGAACACCCAAGTTTCGTCAACAAGGAATATTGTTGCTACATTACAGAGTTGTTTAATGGTATGTTTGGAGAGGGGCGACTCAGTATGACTTACGTTATGCTGTGAGAAATTTCAGCACCTAAGATGTAAGAATGAAACCTAGTTCACAATTTAATGTTGGCTTTGATTGCGCATGTTTGCCTGATTATTATATCTCAAAATTTCTGATGTAGAACTGAGATTTTAGCCAGGTATATGGATATTTTTCTAAATAATTGTGATACTCTTTTTTCTTGGAGCATGAGATTAAATCTTTAAAAAAATTTGCTAATTTTCCTTTTCAAATTATGTTTTGGAAATTCTGGGCAAATAATATTGCCGTATTATTAATAGAATTAAAAATAATTAGAACATAATATTTTTAGACGATAAAGAAAAAAGAAATAAGTCGCGGGAAAACAAATTTAGCTTTCTTATTCTCTGGGTTCCATCATTTCACTCAATCATGGGAGAAATGTATGTCACATTATACAGTCTGTCCATAAAAGTATGTCCCAGTATAAACGGTAAGTGTTGTAGAGTGTTGGTTCAAGTTCACAATTGAAGAGTAACCCCAACAGTTTTGGGTAAGAGCATGCGCGAGTACTGCTTTGTTGTTTTCTCGCTTGCAGCGCCACCTACACAAAACCCCCACTCCTGAGCGTAAACCATTTTGTGTTTTATAATTTGCTAAGAGTGAATCCGTAATTTAAGTTCAGCGGTTTTTCTCATTGGAATCTCTTTGTACGAGAGTGGTTGAACTTCGAAGTTCCTGGCCGTTGGATAGGTCGTAATAATCGAGATGACACAGATCTTTTTCGCTGGCCTCCACGTTCACCTGACGTAACGCCAAACGATTTTTTTCCTACATCCGGACTTGTTAACCATAGTGTGAGAAGAATTGGACTTTAGTTTTAAAGTATGCCGTATAACTAAAGGTGCACATACAAAACATTTGTAATAACATCTAGGTTAGTTTACCTTTAATTTGATGTATGATTTGTTGTAAATAGTTTAAAATGTGATAATATACTACAGGTACTTGGATTTTTTTATGGACACCCTGCATTTTTAAGTTTTGAGCATAACCTTAAGTATGTGTAGGTTTCCCGGTTAAGTTCAATGCTCAGCAATTGATGGTGCGAAAAGTGACACGTCTGTGAGCTTTGGTGTCAGTTTGATTCATGGAGTTTTGAATATTCACTAGTGCGTTTTCCACGATGAGACAACGATATCGCCCTCATTCACTGGAACACGAGCCCTTTCCCTGTGCGGTCATCAAGGCCGTCTGCCTGCTCCGCCAAGAGCAGGCACGACTACAGAAGCCAGCCCGAGAAGACAGTTCCGACACACAGTCCTCTTATCTTTGAAAGATTTGTGCAATGGGAGGGCATGACTTGATGTAAGCTTTTGGACATACGCCATTGCTAAAGCAATTGCTTTAGCAATGGCGTATGTCCAAAAGCTTACATCAAGTCACACAGTCCTCTGCAGTGCGCGAATCCTGTCAGCTCAAGGCATTCGGCAACTTTCTAAATAGCAACGCTTAATTTTGCCCATATGTATATATATATATAGTGACGCTCATAACTGACTCACTGACTCTGTAACGCAAAAGAGACATCAATACCTTCGAGACAAGCGTGTCTTGAAGCATAATTATCAGGCTAGTCCATAGAGATGTGATTAAAATAGAAAATGGAACCGCAACAATAGAGTAACATTTGAAATACAGCTACATAATTGGTGCATGTTATATTCATTACTTTTAAATGGGTGTCTTAGGCGCCTTAGATTAATTATGGTTATGATTACTAGAAAAAACTTATACCTCAGAAAGTTTAAATCTAAGCGAAAAGCGGTGAAAATGTTTCCCTTTCAAAGTTTTATTCACTGGGAATCTTTGAATGATATTTTGAATTTGGTGCTTGCGCCATTTAGAAAATTTATGTTTTTTAAATTTGCTTGTAAATTATAAATTTCTAATGTTATTAAAAATCGTTTGTATTGTCGTATTTTATGTTTGTATGCCCTAAAGGTTTTTTGGGCAGTATTGCTTCTTTATATTTAAGGCATTTTTTGAATATTTATGAATTTTTTTGGTGGTAACTTAATTACTTGCTACTAAAATTATCAGTAAATAGGACAGATGCACTTTATGTGTATATAAATAAATTATATATAATAATATATAATTATATTTATACATTGTATAAATTATTTATGATATATATAAAACCATCATATAGTTTTTATAAAAATTCAGGGTGATTTTAAAGAAAAGTGTTGTTGTATTCTTTTTTTTTCAACGGGCTCTTTAGGTACCTTGCAAATTCCTAATTGCATAATACTGCCAATGACATGTTTTAATTCAAGCATGTTCGATATTGCTTGGTCATAACCGAGATTGTACTTCTGAAGGACTACGGAGGATATTCACAGTAATAGAACATTATCAGCTGTTTTATATGATAACCTACCTCGTCATAGTATTATTATTTAAACTTTACTTTCTGTTAGCCCTTCCTGCACAGATGTCATCTCGGCGCTACGCGATAGTGATCAAAACTACGTCACAATGATATTAATTTTGTTGCTGTCGTGTGTTAGCCTAACGTTGCAATTAAATGCACAGTTTGCATCACAGTCATGACACTGTGCTACAAGTAGAGTTGTAATACCCCAAGTGTCTTAAAGAATAATTAAATAATAAGGTTAAAAGATTTGGAAGCTTTGATTACTGAAGCCCTCAATTAATAACTATAAAAGTCAACAACAGAGGCGACACTAGGAGTAAACAAAGAAAATTTAGGGACTCCCTACAAATACTTGGGAGTAAAAGGATCGTTATTATATATTAAATAAATAAAAACAACTGTTACGTCTATAGACTTCCTTATTTTATTAATCATTGTTCTTTTTTTTTGATAGATTAAATTTTCCTTAGTAAAGACTGTTTTTCATTGATAAGTGATCTTATTTACATAACTCACAATTACACTTATTATATGATATTCCTTAACGTTATTTACGATAGGGCCGGCCCTCAATGTATAACAAAAATTAAAATATTTAAAAACAAGAATGAAATTAACATTAGTAACTTTAAAGATTGTACATATAGTCCTTCCAAAACATAATATAAATTTCTTCTCCTCGAACTGCCTTTTACTGTCCGCTGTCTTAACTGGGTTACACTAATCTTGGGTTCGTGAATAAAAAGATAGAATTATGCGGGTATCACCCGGGGCTGTAGGTAGACGGTGATCAAGGTAGTAGGCCTAATGATGTTGGATTCTGCGCAGGAACCGACTCCCGAGGTTCTGGCAGAGGATTTTGGTTGCCCCAAACTTGGAACCCTGTCTGAAACAAAAGTCCAAATTCCAAAGAATTAGACCTGTTTCCAGACAGTATACTTAAATGGCGCAAAAGGCCAATAGAGGGAAATAAAAGGGGGGGGGGGGGATGATGTCAAGACTTACCAAAACAGGGTGTTGGTCCTGGCGCTCAGGAGAGGGCGTCTCGTCTCCGCAAACTCGAACCACGATTCGCGGTAGCCACGGAAGTCATCATGATTAATTTAAAAAAAAATAATTTATATAAAAATACTAAGTTTCTCTACTTTCACCTAAACTACTGACTGGTTAATAATTTTAGCTAGGGACTCCATCCCTTTAGTCTGAGAAGACTACATAATATACGATGTCGATGATTCGCAGAAGATCGCAGATACAAACGGTACCAGTCAGTCAGGAGGCGCGCACCGAAGTAAGTTCAGAGCGGGATCTCACCAGGATATCATAAGCGCGGGGTCTCTAGAGAATGGGAAGGGGGGGGGGGGGGTAGGCTATGAGCCGAAAATTATCGAGCCCACCCGAAGGTGTTCGGCATAAAAAAAAATAGATCTTACTGGAGTGACTGCGCGACTGAGGCGCTATCTTTTGGTGGCGAGAGGAAGTACTAATAAATCGACTAGTGACCGACGAGAGTGTCAAGCTAGGGGGTTAATGGAGTAACCAGTGGTGCCACCTAGCGGCCTGAGACATAAGGAGGGGAGAGGTTGTCGTTACCTCCGCGCGAGCGCGGTAGTGTCGGCGCTGCCGACGCCTCACCAGTGGCATTAGTTACCACAGCCGTCGCTAGGTGTCGTTAAGGTGCAGAATCGTAACTGCGACTGCCAAGCCTGAGATGGCCTTGAGTTCGGTTAACGCACTCGAGCGGTCGTCGCTCCTAGCCACTTCTGAGAAGAGAGGGTGGGAGAGCAGGCGGGGGGTGGCTTCAAAAAACGCATGGTCTGTGGGACACAAGGCCCACGGGATCCTCCTGTCGTGTCTTGCTGCTAGTGAACCTTATACCGATTCGTGACAGAGTTAGCAGGGCTCAGCACTGCTTCACAAGCTGCTCTTAGCAAAAGGAGACCCGCGAAGAAATAACGTTACCGGCCCCGACGTGCCTGGAGGCGGGAGAAATATTAGCCAGAATGCTAGCCTAGCATGAGGCTGGGAAAGAGAATCAGCTCGCCTCTGAGAACAGAGGCTGAGGGCCTGGCCGTAAAGAAAATAAGATGAGAGAAAAAAAATATTTCCAAAAATATTTAAGATTACAAAATTTTTTAAATAAAACGTGCCTAAATACTTAATACACGGCACATACTCCCCCGCGTTAAAGCGGAGCTTAGGGGAAAGCAAAAACAAGAAACCAAAAACTTCAGTAGGACGAGTTACCAGGTTCGCCTGTATCCTACTACTTACATGCTAACACACAAAAAAAATATTAAACACTCTTATGAACTAATGTGCACATTCTTAATGACTAACATGATTAAATTCATTATCTTAAATAAAATTATTAACTTAAGTGGCCACTTAAACTAACACCTTATATTAAGTTTTCTTACAAACTAGTACCATGGATTTTTATTGTTACCTAATGTTACTACCTAGGTTTTGTATTCTTCAGTTAAACTCCTTATTGAGTCTTATATATATATATCTGGCATGCCAAGGCTTAGAGAAAGTAATCGCTCCTATTTTAAATTCGGATGCGCTTTCTTAAGGTGGGAGATGTGCGCTCGTGTCACATACTCTCCGGAACTGGGGTCGGCTAGACTCACAGTCACTGGGGTTAGAAACCGTTGGATCTGTAATGGTCCAGTCCAGCGATACGATAACTTGGCCGATCGCTTATCGATGGCCTTACTCTGCGGGTGTGCTTTGCACATTACCGTGTCACCTACCCTGTAGGGGTTAGGGGAGCGGTACTTATTGTACCTTCTCTGACTTGTTTGGTGAGCCAAATTTAAATTCCTACGCGCCTTTCTCCAAATCTCCGCGATGTCCTTGGGATCATCCGGCAGTAGGTCTTCGAGAGACCAAAGATTGGAAAGGGGTGTGTTGGGCTTATAAGTAAACATAATCTCAAATGGGGTGGATTTGTGTCCTTCATGTCGGGCATAATTAAATGCCATCTGTAACCACACCAAATTACTGTCCCATTTTTCCTGCGCATTCGCGTGGAACGCTATGAGCGCCGAACGAAGATTTCTATTAAATCTCTCCGCGTGCGAGGGTTTAGGGTAGTATGGCGATGTTGTCAAATGCTGTATACCATGCGAGAAACACATGTTCTTGAAAGTTCTGGATGTAAACTGTGTTCCGTTGTCGGATACAATTATGTTTGGTAATCCTGAAGTTTTAAAAATATGATTTTGTAATGCACGCACAGTGGTGTCAGCTGTAGCCTTACGGAGTGGAATAAGCCAAACAAATTTTGAAAAGGCATCTATGGCCACAAGAAGCATAGAGTGTCCGGATTTGGATCGAGGAAACGGCCCTACAAAATCAATAAAAAGTTTTTGCATAGGTCTTTCGGCTACTTCTGAGGCAAGAAAACCGTACTGTGTATTTTGTGCAGGTTTACTTAATGCACATAGCTTACATAACTTAACTCGCTGTGTAATGTCCCGGTGCATTCCTTCCCAAATAAAATGGCGTCGGATACCTTGAATGGTTTTATAAATACCTAAATGGGCACCGAGAGGTGAACTATGGTAATATGTGAAAATCATATCACGCAGATTTTGTGGAAGAACCATTTTAAAGTGCCTTGACTGTTGTGTACGTTTTTGTAGGAGACCTTTAGCTAACTTATAAAATTTCGGAGCTGTGCCCGCTTTAACTTGTTCAATTATTTTTGCCAAATATGGGTCGGCTTGTTGATGTGTTTGTATGTCCTGAAAAGCTAAGGGGAAATCGGTTAGGAGTGCCTGACACGAAATCTGAGGTTCCTCCTGAGATATTGTTTCGGAGGGGTTCTCGAACATTCGAGAAAGTGTGTCAGCCACAATGTTTTGAGTCCCGCGAATATGTTGAATATTAAATTTGAGAGAAGAAATTTTGGTGATCCACCTTCCAAGTTTTCCTAATTGTTTAGGGTGAGCTAACAGCCAAGCGAGCGCCTGATTATCAGTTTCCAATAGAAATTCCCTATGTTCCAGAAACTGTCGGAATTTATCAATACCAAAAACTACTGCTAAACATTCCAATTCATACACTGAAGATGCTTTCCTTTCCTGAAAAGTTAATGTACGTGAGGCGAAGGCAATGGGTTGCCTGGCGCCATCTATTTCCTGAGACAATACCGCCCCTATAGCAACACTTGAGGCGTCTGTTTGTAAAATAAAGGGTTTACTAAAATCTGCCATGCGCAGAACAGGTGAATTCGCTATAGCTTCTTTCAAGAAATTAAATGCCTTGTCTTGTTCAGGACCCCAAATATATTGTGTATTTTTCTTACGTAATGCATTCAAAGGTGCCGCATGCTCGGCGAAATTTGGTATGTATTTGGCATAAAAATTAGCCATGCCAATAAAACGAGCTATGCCCTTTGTGTCTTTAGGTGGTTTGAATTCCCTGATGGCCTGTGTTCGTTCTGGATCAATTGTAACACCTTTGTGTGATACCAAATGTCCAAGAAAAGATATTTCGGAAGCAGCAAATTTTACCTTTTTTGTATTTACAGTGAGGCCTGCCTTGCGCAGTCTTTCAAGGACAAGAGTCAGATGCTGGATGTGTTCCTCAAAACTTTCTGAATAAATTACAAGATCATCCAAATAATTGTAAACAAATTTAAATTTAAAATCCCCTACTACTTGTTCAAGAAGTCGTGTGAGTACTTGAGCACCTGTGGCCAAGCCAAAAGGTACCACATTATACTGGTAAAGATTCCAAGGTACGCAAAATGCGGTAATAGGTTTTGAGTCTTGCGTGAGTGGGATCTGATGGTACGCCGAATTGAGATCGAACACACTGAAATACCTGGCCTTACTAAACCAATGAAAGGCCGAGTTCAAATCTGGGAGGGGTGTTTGCGGTATTTTAATCTGTTTGTTCAGTTTTCGATAATCAGTGACGAAACGTTGTTCCGTGCCCTTGGGTACTAGAAATGCAGGTGAACTGAAAGGAGAATTAGAAGGTTCTATTACCTTATTATCTAACATTTTCTGTACGTGTTTTCTCATAATTTCCATTTTAGGACCTAAAAGTTGATAAGGGTGACTTTTGACTGGCGTGGTATCAGTCAATTCAATTTGATATTCAATTAGGTTAGTTCGACCTAATTTCTTAGTTAGCACATCTGAAAATTCATTACACAAATCTCGAATAGCAACTTGTTTACTGGGCTCGAGATGATCCAGGGACAAAGAATTTCTCTCGTCAGTGTTGGTAGACACATTAGTAATTTGTCCTGACCTTTTATTTTCAGGTTCCACGAATGATATGACAATATTTTTATTAAATTTAAATACAAAACTTCCTGCTTGTAGATCAATCAAAATACCTGTTTTAGCGATGAAGTCGGAGCCTAGAATAAGCTGCGTGGCTAAGTTTTCTGCCACAAGAAAAGGGAAATTCCAAGTGAATAATTCTATCCTGATTTTCACTATAGCCACTTTGGATATACTAATTGGTTCGTCCGCTGCAGTAAAACAGCGCACATCCGTGACTTCTGTTTTCAGAACCTGCTTGTTCTTCTGTAATTCCCTAAACAAATCGCCTGAAATAAAACTACGAGTAGCTCCTGTATCAATCAGACCAATAATTTGATTTTTGCCAAACATTGCTTTAGTGTATGGTAATACAGTTCGGACGTGACCGAAAATGTTGTGACACTTACGTTTTCCTTGGTTAGTCAAGCTAACACATGTTTTGCAAATTCTTGTGAATTTCTCAGAATTTTCTTTATGATTAATTTGCTGTGTTATAATCTTCTGTTTGTGTTTTCTGTCTTTTTCTGTGTATTTCTTTCGTTTATTTTTCTTGTGTTTTTGTTTTCCTGCGTTATGCCTTTTTTGATTTTTGTTTTGTTGTTGTGATTCGTTAGTATCCCCATTATGCACTGAAAAATTCCTCTCGGATGAAGTTTTAGGTGGACCAGGTAGAAATTTGCCTGGCCACCGCCTTACGCGTTTTTTGCCTTGTTGAAATTTGGTTTGAAATTTTTGTGTTTACATTGCTCAATGTAATGTCCTGTTTGCTTGCAATAATTACAGAAAGGTGTTTGTTGTTGTATGTTCTTGTTTGAACCATACTTATTATTTCTGTAGTAGTTTGTTTTCTGTTGTGGGTGGCTATTTTGTTGTTTCGTGTATGGAAAACTATTTGCAGTTTCTGCCTGAGAATCATGCTTATCCACGGACTTCGCTGACCTGTTTCTCTGAGTGTCTGCATATTCGTAACTCATGGCCTGTATACAAAGTTGATCTAGTTCTACAAAACTCCGTGGCCTAGCCTGGAAAACAGCGCGTGAGCGCTCTGCCTGATTTAGTCCGTCTACTATGCAACTAACTATTTCGCTCTCTGATACGCCCAATCTGAGAACCGCCGCGGCTTCTCTGATTGATGCTACATAGTGTGGCAATGCTTCATTACTTCGCTGTAGCCTGTTGTACCATTCCAAACGGTAATTTGTCAAAAGTCTGCCAGGTATAAAAAAATTCAAAATTTCTTCGTGGTATTTGTCAAAAGAGTAACTATTTTCTATAGCTTGACTCGTTCTTTCACTCAGTGGTGGTTGGGTGTAGGGAAAAACTATCTCCAACAACTGTTTGTCAGGAATGCCCCCTTTCTGTCTGATTTTAAGTAAGTGCCTTATGAATTCGATTAATTTATCTGGGTCAAGACCACTTGTTTCGGGAAAACCAACAAGTAATCTCTCGACTGGATGGGCAATTTTCCCATAACAGCTATACTCAGCCGCCCTTGGCGTAACTGGTAATGTTGTTTCTGGTTGATTCTGCGTTGATGGCGGAGGTGGGGGTGAAGGATGTGCAATTTGCGCGGTGGGGATGGTAGGGATTGGAGTTCCTTGCCCGGATGTCAATAAAGAATGAAACTGGGAATATGGATTAAAATATGGCTGGTTTGTGGCGAATGGGAAAAACAAATTTTGTTGTGTTAAAGGATGTGGATTTGCAGGCAAGTTACCGGAAAATGTGACACTGGTGATGGGAGCTGTAGAAGCATGTATGCCTGAGGGAATTTGAATGGTGGCTGCTGGGATGGGAGGGGTTGAAACCGTGATGAGTGATTGAGATGTTGATGTTGATGAAATGGGCGGAACCTGCCTTGTTTGGCACAAAGAAACTTGTGTGTCGGGTTGCCTTATTTCCTGAGGAAATTCCGGATTTCCACTCTCTACATTTCCTAGTGTTTCCCTTCCTAGGTTTTCTGCCTGGGCAATGTTGGCCCGGAGGTCTTGTTGAGTTTCTAATTGGGCTGCCCTAGCTTTCAATTTAATTTGGAAGGCATTTGTCTGTTGCAGACAACGATTTAGCTCTGTTCGATAAACACCATTGAGCACATCTGCGGAAAGTACCACAAGATTTTCCAGTCGTCTGGTGACATGCTCTAATCGCATAATGTGTCGCTTTACATTGGGCAAATTCTCTTCCACATCTGAATAACTTACGAAAGCAGCTATGTCGTAAAATTTGGAGCAAGCTATATTGAATTCCTCGAGTACTTCTAAATTTAGATTATGTACTGAGGTAGGTAACTTATCACGTACTGCGGCTCGAAGCCTCTTTCGCAGCTCTTGCGCATTTCCAGTAGTTGGTAAATTACGCAACTGCAACTCGTAACTTAGTTCATCTACTAGTAATAGCTCCGGAGTAATCATCCTGTCCGGATTCATAGTATTACACAAAACAAAACAATACCCTCTTAAAATTATCTCTTAAACTTTAAACTTAGGCATACACTTAAATCTAGCTTATGATTAAAACAATTGCTTTATTGCGTGGGAAGTATGTGCCTTCATAATTTATTATTATAATTACTACGCGCGTCGGGAAATGAACAGTGTACTCGGGGGTAACAAGCTGTCAGGTTAGCTTGCACAACAGGGTACCTACAAGGAACGTCAGGTCAGCCGGCAGGACTGACCTTGGCGCGCAGCGCCTTTAACAAGGGGAGTGGGGGGGAGGGAGTATCTTGTCCAGCGGACACGTCTCTGTTGATAAGCCACGCGCGCGGGCTGAGTCGCGTGGGTGGGGAGCCAGCTGCCTCTCGGCTCGCGCCCAGATGTAAACACACAAAACTTATGATAATTTTAAAATTCAAGGGTCAATTTAGCTACTACGTGTATCAGCGGACAGTTCACAAATTACTTACTACAAAAAGATTCTTAGTGACAAAAAAAATATAAAAAAAAAATTTTTTTTTTCAATTTTTTTTTAATTTTAATTTTAGGTATGACCTTTCAAATTAGGTATGCCTATAGACGTAACCACGCTCTGCTACCATTTTGTAATACCCCAAGTGTCTTAAAGAATAATTAAATAATAAGGTTAAAAGATTTGGAAGCTTTGATTACTGAAGCCCTCAATTAATAACTATAAAAGTCAACAACAGAGGCGACACTAGGAGTAAACAAAGAAAATTTAGGGACTCCCTACAAATACTTGGGAGTAAAAGGATCGTTATTATATATTAAATAAATAAAAACAACTGTTACGTCTATAGACTTCCTTATTTTATTAATCATTGTTCTTTTTTTTTGATAGATTAAATTTTCCTTAGTAAAGACTGTTTTTCATTGATAAGTGATCTTATTTACATAACTCACAATTACACTTATTATATGATATTCCTTAACGTTATTTACGATAGGGCCGGCCCTCAATGTATAACAAAAATTAAAATATTTAAAAACAAGAATGAAATTAACATTAGTAACTTTAAAGATTGTACATATAGTCCTTCCAAAACATAATATAAATTTCTTCTCCTCGAACTGCCTTTTACTGTCCGCTGTCTTAACTGGGTTACACTAATCTTGGGTTCGTGAATAAAAAGATAGAATTATGCGGGTATCACCCGGGGCTGTAGGTAGACGGTGATCAAGGTAGTAGGCCTAATGATGTTGGATTCTGCGCAGGAACCGACTCCCGAGGTTCTGGCAGAGTATTTTGGTTGCCCCAAACTTGGAACCCTGTCTGAAACAAAAGTCCAAATTCCAAAGAATTAGACCTGTTTCCAGACAGTATACTTAAATGGCGCAAAAGGCCAATAGAGGGAAATAAAAGGGGGGGGGGATGATGTCAAGACTTACCAAAACAGGGTGTTGGTCCTGGCGCTCAGGAGAGGGCGTCTCGTCTCCGCAAACTCGAACCACGATTCGCGGTAGCCACGGAAGTCATCATGATTAATTTTAAAAAAAATAATTTATATAAAAATACTAAGTTTCTCTACTTTCACCTAAACTACTGACTGGTTAATAATTTTAGCTAGGGACTCCATCCCTTTAGTCTGAGAAGACTACATAATATACGATGTCGATGATTCGCAGAAGATCGCAGATACAAACGGTACCAGTCAGTCAGGAGGCGCGCACCGAAGTAAGTTCAGAGCGGGATCTCACCAGGATATCATAAGCGCGGGGTCTCTAGAGAATGGGAAGGGGGGGGGGGGGTAGGCTCTGAGCCGAAAATTATCGAGCCCACCCGAAGGTGTTCGGCATAAAAAAAAATAGATCTTACTGGAGTGACTGCGCGACTGAGGCGCTATCTTTTGGTGGCGAGAGGAAGTACTAATAAATCGACTAGTGACCGACGAGAGTGTCAAGCTAGGGGGTTAATGGAGTAACCAGTGGTGCCACCTAGCGGCCTGAGACATAAGGAGGGGAGAGGTTGTCGTTACCTCCGCGCGAGCGCGGTAGTGTCGGCGCTGCCGACGCCTCACCAGTGGCATTAGTTACCACAGCCGTCGCTAGGTGTCGTTAAGGTGCAGAATCGTAACTGCGGCTGCCAAGCCTGAGATGGCCTTGAGTTCGGTTAACGCACTCGAGCGGTCGTCGCTCCTAGCCACTTCTGAGAAGAGAGGGTGGGAGAGCAGGCGGGGGGTGGCTTCAAAAAACGCATGGTCTGTGGGACACAAGGCCCACGGGATCCTCCTGTCGTGTCTTGCTGCTAGTGAACCTTATACCGATTCGTGACAGAGTTAGCAGGGCTCAGCACTGCTTCACAAGCTGCTCTTAGCAAAAGGAGACCCGCGAAGAAATAACGTTACCGGCCCCGACGTGCCTGGAGGCGGGAGAAATATTAGCCAGAATGCTAGCCTAGCATGAGGCTGGGAAAGAGAATCAGCTCGCCTCTGAGAACAGAGGCTGAGGGCCTGGCCGTAAAGAAAATAAGATGAGAGAAAAAAAATATTTCCAAAAATATTTAAGATTACAAAATTTTTTAAATAAAACGTGCCTAAATACTTAATACACGGCACAGAGTGGATACAAATCGCTCGGGTTGGCCCAACTGTGAACTGAGTGTTTACAATGCAGTTGGCTGTAGTCCATTATAACCAGTTCTTTCAGCCATCACGACCCGCCAAAATCACACATTTCTCAAAAAAAATAAAGCAATGTTGAATTCAAAACTTGCCATAAACAATGTCTCTACACTTATGTGAGCTCCATAAACCAGTCGCAGGAAGTTAATGATTTTAGCGATGTTCGAAAAGTACTAAACAATAAACCTTAGTTAAGTAAAGATTAAACTGAATATTCCATAAAGATTAATGGTAGACCTGCTTACGTCATGTTGACATTAATCACATTGATAAAGAATGAAGTAATTTCGTTCCATCCTAAATAATGGAAAGTGAGGGCTACAACAAGTGGTTATAGAAATATATTTATAAATGAGTACCATTTAGTTCGGATTTTTATTTCTTCCGATCGTTCAGCTCTTGAGGCAGAAAGGAACTCCATTCCTTGCATAAACTGAACAATTATCTTCGGTCTAATATGGCACACAATAGACACATTCATTAAGCGACGCATTATCCTCATAAACAGTAAGAGAATTCAATAATGTATATAAAATTGCAAAACACCTAGGTTTTACAATTTTGCAATGATTCAAGGCAAATATGTTTTATAAAAATTGTGACTCATCTTTTTTATATTTAAAATGCAAGTTTTGTTACTATAAGTAAACACCAGATTGAAACCATACCCTTTATATGCAATATAATATGCCTTCCATGTTAATTAGTAAAAGGTATCCCCTCCCCAGTATTCTGATGCCAGTGACAGCTGTCAAGTGCAAATATCACTTGTAACTTCCAACGCAACTCAGGCTTCAAACAAAGCAAATAAAGACATCGTGCATAAAAAAACGGGAGCCTTCTTTTTAGACTAAAAACAGGAATTTTATTCAAACGTTTTGTGACGGAAATACACGAAAACTTAATAATAAAAAAAATATTCAAACAGTTTCAAAAATTATATCAGAGACCAGTATGTTTAAGCAGCATTCATTCGTAACATTTATTTACAGCACAACATTTTACCCGACTTTTTCCGGTAAAATGAAGTGGATGGCATAACACGCAAAAAAAAAATATATATATATATATATTTTTTTTTTTACTTACACAGGTTTTGTAGAAATATGATTTTTTTTTTTGCTTGAACCTGTTTTCTTTCTTCGCTGCGCATAATTATTCTAATGATATCAAGCTGTGGACTTAAAATAAAACACACTGCTTACGAATATTTAAAAAAAAATTGCCGGAGAGTCCAGACAGACGTGCGGGAAAAAGTGGAGCCAAACAACCGGACCGTTGCCAGGCGACGACCTAACTTTTTCTCTTCTCTATACGGCAGTGAACAGATCCACTCAATGATTTCTTATTGACCCACACAAAACAGATCCTATCAGTTCGGCACAACAGCACTTCTTGGGTTCACCCTTCTTGTCAAAAAAATCCGGATTTAAGTTAATCCTGTGCTTCACACAAAAACAAAAGAAATACAATTTTTTTCAATATTAAAACAATTCTAAGTGATTCATATGTTCACTGGCCTCAATTTATGTCCAAAAAATTAAAACAACACTCTAAATTTACTATATATCTTATATTACATATTACATATCTTATACATAAAAATTAATGTTGGGCACGTCTTCTATAAGTACGCATATCGTTCACTCGATTGAGTTAAAACTTTGCACACTTGACCTTCGAAACATGATAAAGGTTACTGCCTACATGATATTTAGGAAAACTACCCCCATCCCCGTTCCCCACCCTTAAACAAAATTTTCACACTACTTGATGACGTTTTGTTCATTTTGCAATCAAAATGAGGGTAAAATTAGTATATCTAATTGCTTTTTAAAAATAAGCACGTTAATGTCTACAAGAAATAAAAAATTACCATCAACAACTTTCCTGCCCCTTTAAACAGAATTAATGTACTTTACGACGAAATTTTGCACACTTTGCGTTTAAATAAAGGAAATTACTGTCTTCAAATGATTTATAAAAAAGGGAATGTCGAAAAAAACCACCCCAATTCTCCTTTCCCACCCTTTAAGGCAAAAATGTGGTACTTCTTGGTAAAAATTTGTGCACATAACATTAAAAATAGAAATAAAATAGCTTTTCAAAATATAATTTAGAAAAAATACCCTATCCCCTAAAGCACAACGTTAGTTCATATAAAAAATTAAGTAAAGTTAAAGTTAAAAAAGAGTAAATTTAATGCTTTGTCTGATTTCAAAATAGCCACCCCCATTTTCCTGTCCTTATATTTTAGAAACGACCCGTCATTCTTTCCTATCTCTTAAAACAGGATACTGGTATTTATTTATGAAGGTTTGCACACTTGCGTTAAAATTTGGACAAAAATAATTTTCTCTGTCCGATTAAAAAAAAAAAAACATTCCATTACCCTGTATACATGAAATTTCAAAACACCACCTCTAATTCCCTTTACTACCCTTATAGTTGTTTTAAGGTATTTCTTAATATTTTTTTGCAACTTCGACGTTAAAGTTAGGTGAAAATTATCTGTTAATATTTAATTAAAAATTTACCCCCAACTAAACTATCTATATCAGATTTAGAAAAGCCACCCCCGTCTAACATTCCCACCACTCAGAGTATAGTACTGGTACAGCTTGATAACATCTTGCACACTTGACGTTCAAAAGATGAAGAATATTATTTTCTACGTCAAATTTTTATAAAAAATTATGTATGATACTTGATATTTCAAAATATATCCTATCCTCCTTTCCCAACCCTTAAAGGAGAATATTTCATTAATTGATGAGATTTTTCACGCTACGTATTAAAATAAAAATAAAATTACTGTTAAATCTACCTTTTTTTCCTGGTTACATGAAGATTAGAAATAACTTTCCCCATTCCCCTTTACTACCACTCAAAGCAGATTTTTGGCTCTCCTTAAGAGAAATTTTTAACCGTTCACTTACTAAAAAAAATAGAAAGAATTATCACCAACTCATAATTTAAGATAAAGACGTTCACTAAAAAGATGAAATTACAAAAAAAAAAAAAAAAAACCTCTTTCCCTTTCCTAGCACTTACAGCAGCAGTTTGACTCTCCTAGATAAAATTTTGCACACTTGACGTTAGAAATAAGAATGACACTACTATCTACAACAGGTTTTAACGAAAAGTTAATCGAATAAATAAGATTTTGAAACATTACTTCTCTCCCGCTTCCCCCTTCCCCATCAAAGCACCCTTTTCTATCCCTTTAATCAGAATTTGGGTAACTCTTGATGGAATTTTGCCTTCTTGACGTTCAAATTAAGAAGAGAATTAATGTGTGCATCCGACTTTAAAAATAACTCTCCTCCTCCCTGTGTTCAGCCCGGGAAACGCCAGTTACTTCAGCTTGTAATATACGTCATGCAAGTAAAAATAACAATGTACGAGACTTCTACGTACTCACGCAGTACGTGAGGGCGAAAATTACAAATAAAGAAAATAAGTCTTTAAGATAAACCGCATAAACAATATGCGGCAAAAAAATCAAAAAATATGTTGCCATACTATTAAATAAATATATTTTTTTGATAAATCTAAGTAAGACATTGATCGCAACTTAATTTTAAACATTACATTTTAGATAAAACAATTTTAAAATAAAACATTTGTTATAATCCTCACACGTGCTGTATTAGAAAATAAATCGAATATTGCTTGGTATTCAGGTGAAAGAGCTGGTAAAATTTTTGGTAACACTGGTTCAGAACTTATCATTAGTTTACTTTGCATAATACTGCTGTCACCGATAAGCCACTTAGTGCTCATAACAATGTTTTTTCTGTCAAAAAAAATATTTGGTAGTGTCATTATTTACACAAATAATTGGGGCAGTCACACATTTTTACTTAGTGAGTGGCCGAAAATATTATTTTCCAAGTTCTGCAGATAACTGCATTCAAAAATGGTTTTAAGCCCCCACGCAATGTTTTATCTATTTATTAGGAAGTTATACCTCAATGTTTATATTCTAAAAGTTAAGAACATTTCATTTATTTGTTTGATATGAAACATGAAATAACAAAATGAATAAACAAAATTAATTTTAGAATAATAAATAAAATAAATATGTCAATAAGAAAACGACATTTGGCACTTAAGTGGTGAGAGACACCAAGCGTTGTCGATGTAGTGGTTAGCGTTCGGCGCTCTGATACTGTGGGCCTACTTTCTGTCACTTGTTTGCCTGGATGTATTTAAGGATATTTTTTTAATAAAAAAATATGTTACCCCCACCCCAATACTCCAGAAAACTATGGCCACAAACATAACATTGAAAATAAAATAGTTATTTTCCTCAGCGGGAAATTCCAAACATTGGATCGTGTGCACTTTTAAAGCCAGGTGGCTCCAATGGGAGATGTCACCAGTTAACTGGCCTACAGGGTTAGCTCTGAGCAGTCTGGTGAATGACAGCCGTAACCCTAGTCCCACGTTCATGCGCAGCCTCTGACACCTCGACGTATTATACTTTTGGTTGCGATTTCATTCATTTAAATTCTTAATCAAATAAAGGCAAAGAGTCTAAATCATAATCTCTGCTCTAGCAGTGAAAGTGCGGTGAAATTCAGAGTATCAGTCATCACAAATAAAGAAAAAATGTATCCTAGCGAGACTTGCAAATATTGCCTAAATAAATATACTAAGTATTATGGATACTAAATAAATATAAATCTAAATCATCAACAGCCAGTTCAGCTGCAGAATAGCGGTCAATGCCACAGCACAATAGGCTGTCTTACTCCGTGTATCATTGTTTTGTCAAGAAACATTTTGCGTGACTGCAGTCTGCTAGGACACGAATGATGAAAGCATGATTCAATCGCGTCTCGCTCCCGTGGCGAGGGTCACTGGTTCGACCCCAACTCCCAGCATTACTCGAAACACGAGCACCGAATCAGCAATCAATTCGCTCGGAGCCCACGTTCCCTACAGCTTCAGTCTATCTTCCAAGTAACCGCGCAGTTAATCACTGTATTTAAAGTAGAGATAGTTACCTTTTATGAGAAGTACTTAATCTTAAGACCGTTGAATATTCTGGTCTACAATACTTATACCTAAAACATATTTGAAAATTTAAGTTTCCGATTTTGACTTGTTCCGAAAATTTCATATCACTGTCGAACGTAATTAAATGATACAGACGTTAAACCAATAAGTGATTCTTAGTTTCATTTTGATTTAGATCAACTTTTAAATACTGAAAAGTCTTGTTAAAAAATATGTGTATTTTTCAAACAATATAGACTAGGTAATAGGCAATAAGCAGAGGAGTTGAGTTTAAAAATAATAAATAGTTTAAAAATAATTAAAAATTAAAAGTACTTCAGACATCAACACTCAAACATGAATAATACATATTTACTAAACATAATTTTTTGCCTATATTATTGAAAAATTAAAACTCCTAACCTTTTTACGTCAGATAACGTAAGCAAAAATATTTTACAGAAAAGTGGTCTTGCTAAGACAAATTGTTGGAAAAAAATTACGCGGAAAATGAAAAATACGGATGTAAATGACCGCTCAGCCGCTATGGTTTTAATGATCTCTCAGTATTTTCTGAACTCCTCTTATGTCGAAGTTCCTTTCTAGGGGAGGGAAGGAATCAATGCATTTATTAACAATGAGAACTCAGCTGCTAATTAGCACAATATGAATGAAGAGTCGCAGCAATTAAAAATTTCCAGTAATACCCCAGGTTTTAAACCACACACACACTTTATATAAATACACTCATATATATACACATACACACACTGGCGTAAAATAAAATACCAACACCAACAAGGAGTTGTGCTAGATAAACGGAATTTGTAAGGAATGTTTGCACATGTGAAAGATGACGCCTATTCAAATTTGCGCGCTAGTCGACGAAGAGTGGTACTAGTAGCGACACTATGGCTTTGAAAAGTAAGTTTTTCTTAAAATACGCCCTGTACACTTCGTGAGCGTTAGTCATCGTCCGGTGTTGACGTAGTGAGGTATGTGCGAGTCGAACATGCCTTCAACATGGTGAAGAAGGCAATATCAGCAGCTTATTGAATATGAACGAGGCCGTGCAATAGGACTACGAGAAGGTGCATGTTCTGCCCACGATACTGCAGAGAGACTCGGCATCAGTGTTGCCAACACAGGTCACGGGAGGCATTGTCTCACGACCAGGGCCCGGCCGCACACGGGCCACTACGCAGAGGGAAGACCGCCGTATTCCCAGCATGGCTGCGGTGGATTGCTGCATCTGCGGCTGCCTTTAGAGCTTCAGTTGGCAGAAGAGTGACACAGCGAACTGTAGCACATCGATTACTCCAGGAACTGCACCGAGCCAGACGTCATGTAGCGTACATGTCACTAACTCCGAATCACTCCCATCAGCGGGTTGAGTGGTGTCAAGCTAGCGCTCATTGGAAGGCTGAGTGGAGATCTGATGTGTTCTCAGATGAGAGCTGTTCCTGTCTTGATGCCAACATGGTTGTATGTTGGTAAGAAGGAGGCCAGATGAGCGCTTGGAACCAAGCTGTCTGCGGCGTCGACACACTGGACCTGCACCAGGAGTTATGTCCTGAGAAGTGATTTCCTTTGACAGCAGGATTACTCGCGT
Source organism: Bacillus rossius redtenbacheri (assembly GCF_032445375.1). NCBI lineage: Eukaryota > Metazoa > Arthropoda > Insecta > Phasmatodea > Bacillidae > Bacillus > Bacillus rossius. The sequence goes on from NC_086330.1 coordinate 249,345,306, forward strand.
CATTATCACAAGAACCATGACAGCATCTTCGTAAATCAGACTGGTGATTGAACCATATGTGATGCCATTCATTTGCAATGTTCAAGCGGGTGTTTTCCAACACGTCCTCATACCGCCGCTGTCTCCCTATGTTCTCTACAGATACAGGACTGTGGCGCAAATTGAGACATTTCTCTCGGCACCATGAATATTTCAACCTTCTGTATATCTATCAGTATATAGAGGCTCTTACTTATTTTTTTAACTGCTGTATTCTAAAGGGACATTATAATTTGAACTTTAGCCACCACAGGGACCTGCCAAGCTTTCTTCTTCCCAAGCCGTGTTAGCAGCGCGATTCCTGTTCCTCCCGTCTTCCTGCACGTCCCGGAGTGTGATTCCTCCCGTCCCAGCCACCAGCAGCACGTCCTGCACTTGAGCGCCTGCGACAGTCCGCGCACTCGGAGCACGGGTGCGGCTAAGGTATCGGCTGGGCTCTGCATCTTTCTTCAGGGCGCGCCTATCCTCTGTCGGCCTGCCAGAGCAAGTAGGCATTGCATGGCTGTTGGTGGCAGCACTCGCCCCACACCCCTTCGCAACCTCTGGTTGTCGCTGTGCTTCTCGGGACCCAGATCCGACCATTGGCCGAATCCCGTCCTTAGCGTCCCCCTCCCGTGGGTCTTCTACCATTAGCCACACTGGCCCCCGAGCGCAGCGCCATCCTACGCTATCTCTTGGTGCCACCGGAACTAAAGTTAAGTCCTTTAACTCCGCTTTGTCCCACCAGGCAGTGTCCTCCCCTAAACCTCGTCTTCCAGCGGTAGGATATACCGCGGCGTCTCTGAGCGCCACCTAGCAGCATGGTTACTAACTACGGTCGGCGCTACTAGGTTTAATTCGTGCCACTGCAAGGACGGTCCTCCGATAACCCCCCCCCCTCCATTTGTGGCCTACGTTCTGGCAATGCATATACATCCAGCCCTCCGACACTACTCGCCTCTAAAAGAGACTCCTCCGAGCCTTCGCCGCTATCACATTTGATCGCAGCTCTCATCTGAACTTCTCTTCGCGTATCAGTGCTCATTGAAAAGTTTCGATACGAGATGTAGTCAGAAAACTACGGGATAGACTCCCAAAAGCTCCGTCTCTTTTAATATGTAGTTTTCGTATACTGATCGTCAGTAATTTTTTTTTTTTCGGTTTTCTACCCGCTAGTCGTGCTAAGCGGCTGAGCAGGATTTTTTTTTGTTTCACCATCTTCTCATCATGTTTTGATCACTCGTTTGGCTACCCACATATTTGGTAAGTGGAGTGATTTTTATAACCCTGACGTCCCTTAATTTTTTTTTAATTTACGACTAATTCGTAGCAATTTAATATGTCTTGGCGCTAATCCCACTGCATTATTTGTAAAAATATGAAAAAAGAAATCTCTCCTGTCCAGTAAAGTATAGTGTAACAAATATAATTGTAGTTTATTTCTTTATTCGCAGACCCTGGACATAAGTAAGGCTGCGATCCACTTAGTGTTAATAATGATTAACACCTTAATTTTTAATGATTGTCACATGTGTCTCAAACCTCTGAAACTCAGCATGTTTCAAAAACTTTATTAATAAATACGATTCAAATAATGAGAGACGTGACAGACCAGTTGCTTTGGCCTGCGATATCACCAGACCTTTCGCTCATTGAGCGCGTGAGGGACATTATGGGAAGACCAATCCAGTGTCATACAACACCAGCATTAACCGTTGCAGATTTGACTGACCAAGTGCAAAAGTCGTGGAACTCCATCTTACAAAATGACATACGGCACAAGTACGGCACAATGCACGCACGTTTGCATGCTTGTATTCAAGATCGTGGTGACTGCAGCTGTCAAGTGTCAAGTGTCTTCGCATACTTGGATCTGTGACTAGGAAATTTTAATCAACTAAATATGTTGCCTAGACAACTGCATATCCTAAATAGCATTTAACTAAAATTATATATTTTTGGGGTTGGAATTTCATTTTCCGCACACACACACACACACACAAACCCATATAAATATATATATATATATAAATATATAAATATATATATATATATATATATAGTACACACAAACGCTTTAGTCACGCAGATAACCCCCACTTTATCCAGTAATATTTTTTCAGATACACTTAAGTTTGTGTTGTTTGTGGATAAAATATAAGTATAACATTCAGAGAGTTGTATGACTTAGTTTCAAGAAGAACATAAACCTTATAAATGGACAGATACTTCTAATCAAAGTTATACATGTGTAGCGAGCTAAAAACAAAATGAAAATTCTTTTTTATATCACTTGTGACTGCGTTAGAAACTTTTCAACTCACACCAATTTGTCCTTAAAAATGGGAACATTTGTCAGAATAGCCATCTAATTAAAGCCAGACCAGTTACAAAGAAAACGTTTATTCAAAGGAGCTGCATTCCAAACGTTACTTCACGTCTAATATGTACTCTTTTATTGTTAGAAGGCAATCTAAGAAAATATTTAATTTGCTCATGAAGTCCCAAAACTGCAAAGAAAGTACTCTTAGAATCTACTCGGAGTAGAATGTTTACACTTGTTGTAAAACCACAGAAATATTGCAAACTCACCAATCATACCGAAAAGAAATGCAAACATTCTTACTATATATACAACTAAAAAATAACAAAATGATTGGCAGTAAATACATTGTATACATAAGAATTTTTAATTATGCATTCTGGTGATGTTAAAAATGATTGTTTTAAGGATATTTGATGTACCAATTGTAATACAATTAAAAGTAATATTTTCCAGAAAGCCTCAAATTTTTTTTTTTATAAATAAATAATTACGCAAGTGGTATTGGTAAATAAAATTTATAAATGTCATAGTTTACATTGTTTAAATAAACAAGTTTTTTTTACAGTGATTGAAGTTTGATTCTTGATCTTTGTAACACCACACTCACTGTAGTTTTATTTAGCTGCGACAGTGGCCGGTTAACAGTTGGTTTGATCAGTGCGTGGGACCTGGGAGTGTCGCAAGTACTCTGTTAACCAATAACAACTTAAAATGATGTCTCTACTTACACGTGCCGTGAGGGTCCCTGCAGCAGGGGATGTATCGACGTGTAAGACGTGAGACCCGACACGTAGTGCGTGGGGACGAGTGATAGTATCTCTCTCCCTCCTGCAGCCTGCCGAGACCCCCGCCCCTCCCCCCGCCGTGATGTGCGAGGCACTGAGATAAACACCCCCCCCCCTCCATCTTACGACCGCTCAGCAACACGCTTACACGTCCAATTTGAAATAATTGCCGTAAACGGCTTACGTGCGCTCGGGCAGCTCCGCCTTACAATACGTTGTTTAACAGTGAGCACAGGGCGTAATCCAATTCGTACACTCGGTTCGTTGCCGTAATGGAGCACCCAAGTGTAGTCGGAAGAGATGTCGTGTCGACCGAGTGACTGCTCGTTCTGGAAAGCAGGAGGGATCGCGCGACCCACGCCCCTGCTCCAGGTGTTCGTCAGGGTAGTCGCATGTGGCCTGTCTCGCCGACAACACCGGCGAGTCCGCTGTGCGCAGGAACACCACACCTGGTCGCCTGCTGGCATAGCACTGTCCTCGAGTTCTCGGACCGTCTTACGGCCAAATGCAGCATGCCAGTTCAGGCGTGATTCCCACGCTTCTCTGTTGCGCGACTGTGATTTCAGCGCTGAACGAAGATCGTTTGGAATTTCGAGATGAGCCGACAGTTGTGGCAGGTAATGAGAATGATCTCGGATCGACTCAGTGCGAACAGACATGTCCGGACTGTATACTTAACTTTATGGAGTTTATCATTTTAACCAGGCGTAAAAATTAAAGGATGATTACTAAATTTCAGAATATATATAACACGTGTGAAAAAAAAGTCTGGCTTTTCGAGCATTACAGCCACGTTTCAGATATATTACTGATATTTTAAGTGTTTGTAGTGCTTGTTATTTTAGTTTCATGTTTGAATATGGGTCTTGATTTCAATTTCGTTACAACTACTTTAACACGTTTTTATTAACTCGGTTTCTTGTCTGTCGGTTCCGTACAAATATTGCAATCAATTTTAAACTAATTACACGATGAGCTAGAGACTTTAAACTTTGAATATAGCTGATAACTAGTAGACAATGCATTATTTACTCGCTTTTTTGGCTGTGTGTTTGTCAATCTGTACAAATTTGTTTGTTTTGCCCCTGTATTCGTGGCGTTAGGCTACGAGCATACCAGTACAGTGTTGCGAGATGCATAAAGGAGACTCATCAGGCGGTGCCTACATCACCGATTGCAAAATTTCACACACACAAAATTTAAAAAACTGGAAAACAATTAAAATATTTTAAAATTTATTATATATTTATTGATCTAAATTAAATTATCACGTTTTTAAAACCGATTAAAAGTTTAAATCTTTTCTCCTATCCCCATACAGATTTACCGTATAATCCCATACAGTTTTCTAGCCCCATTACAGATTGTCCTGAAGATGTGTGATTGTGAATTTTTAAAAGCTATAAAAATACTTGAAAGAATTAAAATAAAAAAAGTGGAGCGCTTCAAAAAGATAATAGTAAGAAGTGTAGGGAGTAGCTAAAGTTAAGAAAACTCACACAACAATTCATATAATTTGCATTGCAATAAAATTGTTAGTGACCTAGGTAAAATATTAAAATTTGATTGCATGCGCCCCGGTTTTTTTCTCGTTTAAAAACTTTCAAGTATTTTCATAGATATTAAGAAATCACCATCACAAATTTTCAGGTAAATCTGTAATAAGGTTAGGAATCTGTATGGGGTTATCATTCTGTATGTGGCTAGTATGCATTATTTGACACTTTTAGGCCGTTTTAAAAACATTTTATTTTAATAATTTTTACCTATTTAATTATTATTTATATTGAATTGTTTCTATTTTTTTAGTATAACCTATTGAAGTTTAATACCATTTTGTCCTGCAACAACTTTTAAATACCGGTATGTGTTTCTCAATCGCAACTAAAAATCAAGACAGATAATTCAGTGACCAATATAATCTGCTATCTCGTGGAAACAACACCAACCAATTGCTTGTCATGGCACAATCGATCGTAGGAACTTCATATCGTTGCAGCTCACCAATATAAATTCACTTAACATTCCTCCGAAATAACCTAACCTGCCTCCTGCTGCCGCAGACTGAAAACATATGAGCTTCGGTTCACGCGACCGTAGATCGCGTACCCCCAGGATCTGGTGTGAAAAACGTTCAGAGGAATGATGGCTAGATCATCCTTAAGCGAAGATCATTGAATCGCGGATCGAAGAGCAGAATGGTGCAACTGGCCATTAGACATTTAGCCCCCGGTAGAAGAAGTAGCACGAATGTACACGTATTAGAATTTCAGCGTGTCACGAAATATATGCACAACATTTCTAAGGACAAGCCAAGACGAATAAGCCACGTTCAGCCTCATGAGGGACGGCTGAGCGCGCATTGCCGCCGACACAACACAGCTGCAGTCGCAGATGTGCCAGTAGTGAGCATCCTGCATCCCTCTCCAGCACCGGGAAGGGTACACATTGCAATTCACACGTCAATATATTTACATCACAACTGCAATGCGAGATTTGGCAGACGTGTGCACACATCAACACAATTTTGCATAGCATGCGAGTTTCATAACTATCATTTGTGTCGTTATCAGTGTGCGCTTATAAACAATTCAACTTTGACGATTTATGTATATATTTATTAGAAAATTTATTTTTTGTATACGGCACAGCTTCAGCACGCTTCATCATTAATTTCTGTTTTCGAAAATATTTCAGATTTAAATATTTGTACCCAAGAAAGCATTACATTTTTATAAAATCCATAAAAACTACTCATCTCCAATTAACTACTCCAACTAAATCCTAAATTCGTCTGTAATTTTGATTTAAAAGTTTGTTAATGTGAACAGTGAATGTGTATTGTTTGAACTACAGCCAGGTTAACGACTGGCGGATTCAGAGGAAGAAGACCGTAGTGGCATGCCCCCCCCCCCCGGTCCATTACATTTAATAGTTTTCACTATTTCTCCTAATTTCTTATCATAGTTTACCATAATTTACTAAAATACTATCGATAATTGGACGTTTTTTTAATCAAAAAATAAAATGTACTTAATATTGAAATGTGGCCCTCCCCGCAGCTAAAGTCTGGAGCAGCACTTGAAGTTGATGGAAGAACTAGTAATTACTGTAAATGTATATGACTTCTGCTCGGATACACGGACTTGTTTGCTGAGAGGAACGTGAAGTGGGGAGCGGCACTGCGACAACGAGGCCCGCTCGGGAGTGCGAGGAGAGAGGGGAGAGGAGAGAGGGGAGAGGAGAGAGGAGAGAGGAGAGAGGGTAGAGGGGAGAGGAGAGAGGAGAGAGCGAGCGAGAGGCACGCGCCGCTGTCTGCCGTCGACCGACACTCGGGAGAAGCTGGTCCCGTCACATGGCTGCCTGGCGAACCGTGACGTCAACAGTGTGCCCGGCCAAGCTGTTGATCCCATCTCGCAGCCACATATAAGCTAAAACAGCACCTTGCTTGTGAACACCTTTAAATATGTATTTAGAAGAATTGTTCTGTAATATAAATACCAGGGTTGGCTGATTAGCACCACAATAGTCTAAAACATGGTTCAAACCAAGTGCTTTTTTTTAAATAATGTATTTTTAAAAAGAATATCTTAATTTTTTAATGAAAGGTCTTATTGCACTGTAATAACAATCCAAGTTTGGTCATTAATGTTTCTTGTGAATTACAGGAACAAAAAATTTTATACTAATCAAGAGCTTCTAATTTAAATTATGCGAATATGTTGTAAATAATGGTCAGTTAAATGCTCCTCTAAAATTAAAAATATTAAATAGTTAATACGGATTATATGGGAAATTGTAGACTGTAATGTAAATTTCCATTCTTTGAGCAACACTCCTCCTGTGGGGAAATAAGCCTAATCTGTGGTTAAGTCCTAGTCACATGTGTAGAATTGCTGAAATGCATTATTTCATGTTATAACTTTCCTAGTTCAACATGAGTGGCAGAATGCGGGACGTTGTGTGGCCTTCATTTGAACATTATGTGAACCAAAATAAATAATGTAATGATAAAATATAAAACACCTGGTTTGAAATAAAAAAAAACTTTTTAAATAAACCTGGTTTTTTCCAACTCTGATAAATATCCACATATTGTGTCTGCGTCTATATTACGGTTTATGATGATTTCCGAAAGTCTCATCCGTAACTGGGAAACTTGGCAAGCATTTCCAATAGCCAGTGAGAGTTCTCCCGGAGTTACTTCGTTAATCCCAGCAGTGCATTTCGCTGCTGCTGTTCCATTCACAATGCTTCAAATTCCACATGTCTTCCTGAGCCGCGATGCAAACAACATTATAAAACATAATAGTATTTAATTACTTTATTTATTATTTATAATATTCATTTCTCATTCATTTAAACTCTCGTAAATCTTATAGCTACTAGTGCGTATAAAACGCGGAAGAACATTAATGAAATTACAACTATTTCATATTAAAATTTTTCCCGCCTCACAATGGACAACTCATATTATGCCACATCAGCTGCTCTGGTTAGAAAAAGAAATCACGAGAAATGTAGATATATTAATCTTCGGATCTACTATAAAAATATAAGGAACTTTTAGTTTTACATTATTTTTCTGACAAGGGGAGGAAACGACTTGGCAAATTCTCTTCGGTATAAGATTCGTTGTATTATTAATATACATTTAGGGTGTTCACCACCTGAAATAATAAAGCCCAATATCCAGCAAATAACGAGAAAATGCCTTTGGAAATTTAATAAGAATTTATATTTATTTGTTTAACTATAATTGTGGCCATCGGCGTGGCAGCCTGTGTGGTCACGTTAATCGCCTGCCGCCCAGACGCTCAGGGTTAGATTCTTACTGACAGTCACTTGTTTTAAAAATTACATGCTTAAAAATAACGATACAGTTTATAAGTATAATATATTTAAATATAAATTGTTGTATTACATTTATTTGATATTAATTGTAATTCCATATACAGTAACTAATTATTCGTTGAAATATAAAATAATGGATACAAAATTAGTTACAAAAGTGCATTGAATAATTAAAAAGTTATATCTTTATTAATTAATTTTATTCATATAATTTGTTTTACAAAAAAAACATGGATTATTATCATATAAACATTGGAAACCAAAGATTTTTATCCATCTTACCCAGTTAGTAAAAGATTATTGTTTACATGAACAACGCTGCTGAAGTAGATTATTGAAAAACCTACTTCATTTAACATTCAAAAAGATTTCTCTATCTTCTGAAAGTTTTGAAGCGTACAAAGTATATATTATGTTTTTTTTTAATGGGCGATGACAATTGTTATTGATGAACTATTGATTGTATTTTGAAAAAGTCATTACGGGTATTTTTTTCTCAATTTGTTTCGATTAAATAAGCAGAATTCTGTAAACACTTCATTAGAGTTTTTACTTGTTGTGAACAGTCAGCATGTTTACAGTTATATTTTTCACATGTTATTACCATAAATATCATTTTTAATATTTCTACATTTTTATCTGATAATATATGTATGTAAGTGAACTAGAGAAACCTGGTAAAACCACATCTCAATTCAGCTAGGGTAATTAATGTGGTTATATTTTAATTTTTGTTCTAGTCTAATCCACATATTTCTTTGGTTGAATATTCCGTTTTATTATTTTCATGCACCAAGCACAGTTTATTAGATGGTTTCATTCCTACAAGTTGTTATAAATTCAGCTTTCATCAGTTCTCTTGGCAGCCTTGTTACTTGGTTACCACCACAAACTGAACGATAGAAGTCCTTTGCGAACGAAAAGAGGACAAGAGGTCCGCCATTGAAGCAGCGAAGACTTCAAGTATGCCAGGGTCTCCGAGTCCTCGGAGCCTCGCACGGGCGACAAGTAATTTTTGATGATTTTTGGAAATTTTCTTCAATTTATAGTTTAATAAATACAGAATTTTAATATGGAGGCCAAGACGACTATGAGATGGCGGGTGTCAGGGTAATAAATACTGCTGCACTCTAGTGGGTAGGAATTACACTAATATGGTGACAGTGCAATATAGCAAATGGCGTGTGTACTACGTGACACTAGCGCTCCTTGTAGCCATTACTAAAAACAATATGACGGCGGCGCTCTCTAGTAGGCGATGTATGTTAATTAGCGCATTTGGCATCGTGTATTAAAAGTAAAGATGGTGGTAACGTCCTATAGCAGGTGATGTGTGTTAACTGGCGTACCTGGTATCGTGAATTGAAAATAAAGACGGAGGAAATGCCCTCTAGCAGACGATGCTATTATTCCTTCAAATTAAAAAAAAAGGTCCGAATGTGTGTTTTTTTATATACTTAACCTATTCAATGCTCGGTCTGGTAAATGTCTCTATGGTCGTGCGGTCAGGGGTATATGTATTATTACTCGGAGATCCGAGTGGTCATAGTTCGAATTAACTCGGTTACATTGTATTACGTATAAAAAATAAAATTAGTGTGTCGATAAGGACCACAACAACATTGGTAGATAATGGAACATCGACCTAATGTGTATGAGACAGAGCTATGGTGGCACTCTCTAGGAACAAACAGCAAAAACAAAGCGGTCGATATTCAAGTGGACAGCCTCCAGGAGAACAGAAAAAGCCAAGATGGCAGTCGTGACTTCATTCAAGATGGCGACCTCCAGAAGACGACAACAAGATTCGGCTGTGTCATCAAAATCTAAAAAAAAAGGTTGTAACATTAGATCCAAGATGGAGGTAATGTCATTAGAATATGGTGACCGTAATGAAAAGAGGAACTTTCGGGGATTGGAGAGCTTGAAATCAAGATTGTGACCGTAACGTAAATTGCAATGTTTGTGGAGTGGGGCATTCGATTCCAAGATGACTGAATTTAAGATATCGTTGTAGGTCAAAGGTCAAGGAAAAGATCAAAGGTCAAGGTCAAGGACATCCAAGATGGCTGCCGTGACATTATAATTCAAGATGGCGGCCGATAATCAACCACATCTACGCACCGGCACCAGCGCCAGGAGCCCCCAACATATACTACTAATGAAGGTAGTGAAATGTATTTTCTCAGTTTTACTCAGGATTCAGCAGTTAATACTACATAATTACAGAAAATTCGATAGCTGCATGGTGCTGATCGCTAGTGAATTTCATCGGTGTGCTTATAATGAACGGCAGCATATTTAATATCAAGACTCTTCAACATTTTAAAACACTCTCTAGAGTGTTTCCAGGAGAGTGACTGCAGACAGAATATTGCGAGGTGCTAACCAGAACGTAAACAATACACGAACACAATGAGGGTATCTTGAGAATTATTTTAGAGTGCGCTTACGCCTGGAGTAGCATCAACGGCGCATCATAGACTCTCTATTGGGACTCTCGCCGGGATAGCATCCCGCGATTGCTCCAGCTGCTCATCTCTCCGACGCCATGTCCCCCGTCTCCTGCGCGCACTCTTCATCTTCTTCTATTCATTTTCCTCGAAGCACCTCCAGTGTCACTTTCCTCCCAGAGGGGAGTCCCCCCCTCCCCCCGTGGCAAACACTCGATAAGGCTTCTCGTCTCATCCCCCCACCCGCGGAGCTATCCCTCCATTAGCCTTATTTACCGTCGTGAGTCCTCCGTCGCGACTCTGCTGCTCTCTCGCGAAGCGGCTGTTGTTGTGCAGTGACGTCACACTATTCAAGACTGCGTGTGGCATTCTGACCTGTGCTTGTCAATAGAGTCACGGTGTTACACACGTATTACTATGTAACAACAGCTGTAACGCTGAAGTAAAATCGTTTCTAACGCACGTAAATTTAACTATTACTGACGATCATTTTTAAAACTGTTATAAGAAGATGGGTTGGCGATAGTTGGGTGGTCAGATCAATACCAATCCCTCCCTCACCAAAAACTAGGCAATCCAGGGACCACCCTGGATGTTTCAGACGGGGGAAACACGGCGGTCATTCCCGTGTGGCCCAATGTTTTCTCTGAGTGCTCCCGTTGCCTCACCTCACCCCTCATCATATGTTCTAACCTCGATATCAACGAGTTATTAAAAATTATTTAATTTCTTCAGTAATTAAAAAACCTTAATAAAATTATAAAAATAAGCTTGAAAATTCCATAATTTGTCATTACGAAATGTTTCGCAATTCCACACAGACTGTTTTGAGAAGTCCGAGTTTACCTTTCTCACTTTAAACTCTTTTATAGCATTTATGCCAATACCACAAAACTTCTTAATTATCAATTAGTTTCTTCGTTAAACAATATGAATTAAATAAAAAATAAGTTTTATTCTTAAATGTGCAAAAACATGTGTTGATATAGTTGGTTCATTTGCTATTTGAATCATTAAAAATAATTTGTTTGTTAATTATAGTACAAGGTAAACATATTAAAGAACATGACAAATTTTTATGTCTGTTGCTTGTTTTCAAAATGTTTTTGAAGTGGGAACAGTATTTGTGTAGCATTAAAATTCCGGATCACCTAAAAAGCTACGCTCTATTTAAATTTACAAACACGTACAAGTAATAAGATACGTGGTTGAACTAATGATTAACGAACAGTAATGGCATGGTTCATTATTTCACACACAAAAACTACAAAAAAATTACAAGTGAGAAAAACAAAGGTCAGAATCCTTAGTCCCGCCACCTTGTTCATGAATGCATTCGTGCGGAACATATCGGAGGGATTATATATGATGGCGTTTCAAAAATCAACTCGTAATCTTTCATGAGACTTAAATATATTCTGAAAGAAGACTCGTCAGTACCTATGTGACATAGAATATGGTTTACAATAAATAGAGCAAAAGAAGGCCTTTCAAGTAAGCACACCTATTCGCGTCAACACAAGCCAATAAACTATAAAAATACACGTCTTCGGAACCATCGATTAGTTTAAATATTTTTCTTTACAGTACATCTACTAGCTTGAAAAAAAGAGAACTCGTTGATTCCAAGCGCCACTGTACTCGTGCGAAGACAGACACGACACCCGACACTTTAATAACAAGGAGGTCTCCCCTTATCTCCTTCTCAGCCTCCCCCACTCCAACCACCTCGGGCCTTCTCCTCCTCCTTAGCTTCTCACGGAGTTATTTTACATTGTTCTCGCATGGAGCAGGCGGGCGGGGGGAGAGGGGACTCAAGTATCCAGGAAGGAGGGAGAGGAGGGAGAGGAGGGAGAAATGAGTTGTTCGCGAAGCGTGAAGAAATTTCTCCCCGGCATTCCAGCCTCCTCCCTCTCCAGCGACGAGTCCTAGCATTGTTTACTAGTCCCTGGAGGACTCCTCTCGCCCGTGGGTGAGGGGGGGGGGGTGGAACTTCTCGGCTCAGCAATCAGGACGGGGGCGGAATAAAAGGACGAATGCTCGGGAGAAGGGATAATTCGCAATATCCTGCAGTTTAACTGTGGAAGCGAAGCAGCGGTGATTTGAGACGCGCGGCTTGATGCGAGCAGGATGCACGAACTAAAGTTGCAGCCGCGCGCTAACTACAGTCCAGCCATTGGCCTGCCTCTGCAGGTACTGCGGCATTACGCCATTAGGTTCACTTCTCGCGTCAGTAGTCACGCCATTTCGACAACTTGCCCCTTGATGCTTTGTTTTGATGTCTAAGTGTTCCCGTAAAGCCATTTAGAATTTTCGACTTGTCAAATGCAGCCATTCTACTGTTATTACTTCATCACTTCATGCGGCAAAAAGAAATTCGTCTTGAAAAATTGATTACCGTATATTAATCACAATGATAAAAATACGCCCATCACTAACTCCCCGACTGACTTTGGAACGCTGTATGAATTCCATTTTTATGCGCTTACAGTGTAAAATTTTCATTGCTTTTTGCTAACCTATTCTTTGCATGCATGGGGGCATAGAGTTATATTTTGTTTACGCCGATAGTTTCAGCATTTTCAGTGATAAAGTAGCGAGTCGTGGCTTAGTTTACCACGTTTTGGCCGCGTACAACTGTAAATATAATTCATGTTGTTGGCCTCAACTTGCAAATATTAATCTACCGTAGCATGATCATGTTGTTACGAACTTTATGCAATTTAGCACCATCATATGAATCGCACTGCCAATATGGTTGCCATCCTGGTGTATATTGAATTTAATCCACAGCAAGGAAAATTACTGGATGAACATAGACTATAACACGCAATATAGTTTTTCAAGAGGTTCTTCATTTAAACAATTTTCTTCAAAAGTTTTTTTATCGTTTAATATATATATACATAATAAATTTTTACTTCCACAATATTAAAATAAATTGAATTTTAAATAAATATTCCGTGCATACAAAATTAAAGTGTTTGCTATATTCAACCATTTTCAACGGGCGTCTTAGGCGCCTTACAGATAACAAGTTTTACTAATAAATTTTAAAAAAAAATTGTGTTAAAAATTACTTTTTTTAGCAAGTAAATAGCAAAACTAGGTAGTTGGCTGTGACTGTTATTAGTCAGTATTGAAATGAATCTACCGCCGTTAACGCTCCTGGAGGTGACATCCTCGAATGTGACTTGACTCATGTTTGTTGTCGCGGTAGCGCATCAGCACAGCGAGTCCACGCTGGCAGCAGACACAGATGCTCCTGGCACTTCTGCAGACCCGCAACACACGCCAGCACTGCGGGTCAGCAGGCTCTCTACGCCAGGGGCGGGTTTATCACTCTTCTCGATTCAGCCGCTATCTGGTTTCAATATAAGCACAAGCGTGTTAAGCGTCTGCCAACATATGTATATTTAGAACGGAACAAATAAGGCCTATATCTATGTGATAGAAACAAATATCTACCCTAAAAAAGAAACTTGTGAATACGTCAAAGAATTTTTTTAAATTAAAATATATAATTGTTTATATTAGACGGGCAAAACCTACCAACGTATCATTATACTATATTTTTGTAAATAAAATGTTTTAAGTTTTAATTTTTAATAAAATCTAAAATGACTAAGATTCATAAGCTCACTAAAATACTTATCTTCATAATTACGGAACGTAATCAAAAACAGGGGTTTTAAATTTGAATATTAAAAACAGTTTGCATATTTTGCACAAAATACAGTAATACTGCAATATTCAAATCAATGATTAACTTGTTAAAATAACTGCTTAATTTCCAAGCAAGAAAACCTGTAGGAAAATTAACGCCTGGCTGTTCACTTGGCTATTTTCTATGATAACACTATTATATGAATAAATAACATATTTGAGATAACTTTATAGTTACGCTATTAAAAAAATAATTTTCTATAGACTTTGTTTCGTAAAGTACAAACAAATACAAGCCGAACAAGCAACACATTCGCGACGTAGTTTACCTTTCACGAAGCAGAAACCTAATGAAGTGACGCATTGTTTGCAGAGAGAGTGCAGTGTTCCAGTGGCGAGAACACGCCCAGTCCTGCCCTCTGCTGAGCCTCACGAGAGGCAGGAAGACTGGACTGACGGCCAGCCTCATGTGTCGAGCGACGCGCCAAGAACGGGCTCGTGTCAACCTCTCCAGCGCAACCCCAGTGACACGTGACACACGCAGTGTTTGAAACACAATTTAGGAGCCAGAAATTACCGAAGAATATACATTTTTGCAAAAATTTTAACACGGTACAAAGATACATTTTGTGAAGTGAGTAAGAACATGAAAAACAAATACGTTTTAAAATATTGATGAAATGGGGAAATTTTATTTAATAAAATTCACTGGACTTGCGACATTGCAGTTTTGCACTGTTTGTCATGAAAATAAAGGAAGCCTACTGAGTGTCATAGGAAGTCTAATGTGCTCTTGTGTGCTGTCGTCGCTGTGTTGTCCACATTATACCTTTTTTTAAGTTTAACCGTTGTATACACGTGTTCGGTGTGTTGTCAAGTGTTCCTTCGCCCCAAGACTGCAAGGACTGCTGAGACGACGCGCGCCGGGAGGCGGCTCGTTAGCGCGCGGCGAGAGCCCTCGCTAATTACCGCGGCACTGGCCTGAGTGGCGCAGCTCGCGCTCATTAGCGCCGAGACAATGCCCGGCCCTCGGCTTCTGTGCTCAGCCTCGGGGCTGCAGTTCCTCGGCCGCGCACAACCTGGCCTTACTGAGCCCTCAGTAGCCTCACACTAAATAGGTTTATTTCGCGGCATTCGAAACGCCAACCTCTCATATGATTAATATTATTACAACTTGAATAATGATTTATAACTTTACACATCAGATAAAAATAAAAGTGACAAAATAAATATAATAAAATATAAATCTTGAAAGTCTTTAAGTTTAATACATTTTTTTCCCTTTATTTTGAATGACGCTTGTAGGAAAAATTACATAAACTAACTAACGGTCATCAGCGCTCGACTTAGTAGGCTCTTGCACCTGGGTGTGTTGAGTGCTTTAGTTCTGGAAGGGCGTGAGTGCAACTGCAACTCAGCTTCATAAGCCTCTACGTTAGAGGGTTTGATCTACGTTGCTATGTTACATGAGGTTTTCGTTTCAAGACCACATATTACACGCCGCTTATGTTAGTCAATACACCTGTTTAGCGGTTGGCACGTTTAAGTAACCAGCCTTTAAAGTTTAAAAGAGTAAAAACAGCAACCATAAAAGCTTAACTTTTTTTTGTTTCATATTGGGGAATAAATAAATCTTGAATATGTTACAGATAACATAGTTCAAAAACCTTAGCACACTGTTGGGCCGCCAGATACACACTCCTCTTAACAATGATGTGTTGTTTATTCATCGCGCTAGAAGCTTAGCTAAGGAATAGAGGAACCATAATGGCTGAACCGTGCTTTGATGCGTCTACTTGCTGTTATATAGCCACTGGCTTGGCCGCCTAAACCGAGTTCAACTCGACTGGACACGAGGACACGGCTGCCCTACCGTGCTTTGGAAATGGTCGCAATCTGGAGCCCTCAGGAAGTCGTGCTACTCCTAACTTATTTACACTTACTGAAGAGTCTCTGGCCTTTGGGAACCAAATATAGGTCAAAGATAGCAAACACTTTAGAAAAAAATTAATTTCCTACAACAGTATTTTTAAAAGCAATCTGATATCTAAGGTTTTCAAATTTGTTAATTTACCTAAGTTTCTTGTATTTAACGGTTAAACATGCATAAGATCCCATTGGAAAAAATAATCAACATTTTACGAAGTAAATGAAAAGTTGAATAATTAAATGGTCAATAATAAAAATTTTGAATACAAATTTAAAGAATATACAACTGTCTATAATATATGTAATTAACTGTGTTATAGTTATAAGTAAAAAATGTGTAATTTTTATAATGTTCCCAAAAATAACTGAAAAATATAAATTAGGTTTCTGAAATCAGCATTTAAATGAGATTATCTACATCATTATTACAGCTATAAAAATAAATATTAGTAATAAAAGTCGTTATATTAATTACTTTCATTGAAACGCAATTTTAAAACGTCTTAAGAAATGCTTTAAACCCAATAAAGTTATTTATTTTATTCACATGTACCACGCAAATATTCGACACATGGTCTATATTATAAAATAAATCATACTGTATCTACTCTTTATCCTTTAACAGATGTAAGTTATGTAGCTGTGTAGAAAAAAAATTAATCCCGTTTTCAAACATTTGTTAAAGATTGTTGCAGTTAAGTTATCTGAAAGAATATTAACGAACAGGAAATCCCAACAAATCAACAAAATTGTGAAATTATTTCTTGGTTTTATAACTTTCTAACCATTAGAATATGAAAGTGACATTCTTTCGAAAATTCACACAAACAGCCTATTACAAACGAAAGTGAGAGTAGGTGTTGCAAGTTTTCCAGTTATGCACGTATCACTACACGTAAAATTACTGAGTACAAGGTGTACCTGAATAATTTACTGCATGCATTTGCCATGTAAATGCGCCCAAAGACAGAATAGCAACGAGGCTTTGAATAATCCGGCGAGTCGGAAATGTTGCCACGCAGGAGAGCGTGCTGAATAACGGACCCACTAATTTGTTTCTGAAATCAGGTCCTTTTGACATCGCGTTTAGACCCTCCCACAGCTAAAAATAACTAAAAAATAAAAATGAATAATATTTTAATTTAAACGTTATATAAGTGAATGAAACCTTTTTACGGGTCGAAATAGTCCATATCGACAATGGCAGTTTTTCGGAGTAATTAAAGTAAATCTGTGAAAGTACTTATGTTTAACAGCTTGTATGTTGTCCTATGATTCCCGGAACGTAGGTCTCATTTTATAGGAAAAAAAAAAACATTTAAAATAGACAACTGATGTCACGAAATTAATTTGCAGTGACATCAACAGATGATACGGCGAGGTAATGCAACGGCACATTTCGATCAGAAGACAGCTATTCTAGGAATGAGCGCAGTTGCCGTATAATATCCACCACCTGGGCACAGGATGTTGAGATAGTCTTGGTATGTTTAAATAGTTAAACTAACTTTCTTTATTTTTTAAAAATAAATTTTAACGTTTTGTTACATAAAAAATCGATCCTTACTTGAGCTCAAAATATCTCGCAGCTTCATTTTTTCCTTCCATTCAAATATGCCCCCGTTCTCCAGACATGTGGCATTGCGACAACTAACAAGACTAGCGACACTCCTTGTTAACAGGAATGTACTTAGATAGCAGTGGCCTTGGCACACATAGCTGTCTGCTTACCTGCAAGACTGTTGGACTACAAGACTAGTGCTATCACGAGGCGTCTCTAAAAATTGGTTTCCCGAAAACAAATCTGTGCTCCAGGGGGGCTTCGTACATGCAACACTTCTGCTCCACAGTCTAAGCGGGTGGCCTACACCCTGGTTTTTCCAGTGTCTACTCTCAGTCTGTGTGCCTGATGACGGGAACAGACATCAGTTCCAGGAACGTCGCCCCTTTTTTTGTCTTTCTCTGTGCAGTCGTCGTCGTGTTGCCCAGGAGATCTGTAATTGTTTTTTAAATCATCGTTGGGTCCGTTAGTTCCGTCTTTGTGTTTTTAAAGGTTGTTTGTATTTATTGTTCTTGTTTGCAACTGTATCGTCGTTATCGTCTGTGACGTAATATTTTTTTTTAACTAATACCTTCCACGGAAATATCTGTGCTGTCTTTGCATTCGAACATTAAAACACATGCTGATTTTGGCTTGTTTTTCTATGGGTTTGTGAATTATTTTTTCTTGTCCATACTGGTGGTTTCTCTGTGACACCCAGTGAAAACCAGCAGTGGCGCACGAGTATATACATGTTGTAAGTGTTTCAGCTGAACCCTGCAGTTGACACTCCAGCATGCCGGCTGAGCTCGAGGACGGTGGTGCGCGGGAGGGAGGTGTGGACAGTGGTCGGGGCTCGGCTCGTGAACAGCACAGCAGGTGACCGCCCTGACCGCCAGCGGGCTCGCGGAGACTGGCGCTGTTCTCACCGCTGCGCACACGTGGTTTTGCAGAGGACTTATTCAACATTCATTGGAATCCAACTACATATTCTGTAACACAGCATTAGCAAATATTCCAAGTACATAACATCATGAAATCTGTGTGAAATCTGTGGTGTACCAATTAATCGACCTGATTAATTGAAAAAGACATGTTAAGACATCGAGAAGTGCTAGTGATTTTCTTGTATAAATTATTTAATAATTATTTTGTTTTTTACTTCCGTTGTTTTATTTCTGGAATCTGTAATTATTTGAAATTTTAATTCAATTACCTTTTTCGTATTGATCAAGGTATGTGACACTGGTGTGACACTGTATGTGATTGAATCAATCAGTTAATTAAAAAGTTATTTTATGGACGAATTTTGGGATTTTTTTTACAAATTTCAAGGTAAGTAATAAGAGAGTTTCAAGATGGCGGCACCCTGGCAATAAATGAATTATGCACTTTAGCGGGTAAAAAATCAAACTAATGTGGAGGCTGCACCATCTAACAGACGATAAAAGTATGTCGGCAGCGGCATCCAGCAGACGTAAACAAGATGGCCGCCATGAAGTCACACTGACTGACGTAATATCTACATTGGCATAGTGGTGGGAGGTCAGTCTGCAAGTGGCTTCTGTGGAGGGAGGAGCCATCGCCATTTTTATTTTGCCCTCACCAGGTTCGAAGTGCATGGTGCAAGTAGATTTTTTTATTAAAATTTATTCAAATTAATTTTTTTATAATTTAAAAATTTCTCCCGATATTTGGTTGAATATAACATATTTTCAAGATATCAGCCATTACGAAAATTACAACACTAAAGATTGGGGCATTAGATGGCAGAAAATTCTATAATTTAAAATGGCGGAAAACCAAATGGTGGAAAAATAAGTGGTGGAATATTACAGAAACCAGTATGGCGGATCCAAAATGACGTTAAAACAAAATAGCGCATCAATATTACCGCCAGGGTAAAGTTCAAGGTCAAAACTCAAGGTCATCCAAGATTGCCACCGTCACATAACAAACCAATATGGTGGTCGACACTTCAGCCTGAAGCCTGTCCCCGGACCGACATTTACATACTATTATAAGTAAACATCATTCGTAATGTTTACAAATGTAACTGTTTTACTATATTTATAAACATGGGAAATTTGTGTATCCATATATATTCAACAGTTAAATATGATATTTATTTATAAAATTACAAGAATTGGTCATATTACAGGCAAAATTTTCATAATTCCCTTAAAAATTAAAAAAAGGGTTCGTGAAAAAAACCCAGATATATCAAACAAATAAAAGTATATAACATAGTTAAAACGCACGATTCTCTATCTGTTAGAAATTATTTTGCAGTAAACGTCATGTCTGTCTTAAACAGCGGTAGAAAAGTTGTTCACAAACATTCATTTTTGTTCTCGATGAAACCTGCTTGTAATTATTCCATTTTTAAACTCAGAAATGCACTCGTACCGTAGGAATAACTTTGTTCGAAACCAAATGAAAAAGCAATTACGAAAAAGTTTAAATGAAGCCCTATAAATATTAACTTGTTAAAAACATAACTGAAAACTTTGTTAGTGTGAAAAACAAATTTCTCGTAATTTTGTGAAAGTTTCTCCGTAACTTTTCGTCTCATTAGCGTAATGTAGAAAGTAAACAAAAGATATCATAGACATTTATTTTGTGTAATATAGGTGTGCCTATTATAAACAGAACTATCTGGCATACCTACAGGTGACTGGCACAACGTATCCTATTTACAGCTCTGCAGACATATTACGTAGCATAAATATACATTTAACTAGACCTTTTACAGCAGAATATTCCGCATGTCATTCTACGTACATTCACCGAGGTTCTTCAATGCACGCAGTTTGTAATACCATACTTCATATATATCTGATTTCACTTTGTTCCCATATGACAACCCATTTAAGCAAGTTTTTAACTATCATGGTATAAGAATATTTTCACAGAGTGCAAAAATGTTGAACCTTCATTTTTCTTGGCTGTTTACTTGTTTCGTCCCGTCGTGCAGTTCTGGCGCGCTGTTTGCGACACCCGGGTGCTGGTATGCGCTTGTAGGCGTCTGCTCCTTGCTAAGTTTCTTGAGACGAGTGGCGCGGTGCTCGTCGGCGGCCATTACACCGCAGCCTTCCGGAAAGTTCAGAACCCACTGGCCGCCCTGGCTTGTGTAGCTGTGCGCATGCGCGCGAGCCTGCCAGCGCGCCGATAGTGTCGCAACTTACCGTCAGAACTACGAGGTTGGCAGGACACAGGCTAGCGCGTCTGCACGGACAGACTATAGTTGGGATCGTGGCCGTTTCGGCGGGGTGGTTTTGCTGACATGTACTCGAGGTCCGCGGAGACAATGTAACTGCGAGGTGATAAGCACGCCTCCCGAGAAGGCCCCGGGCTTCTTGCCTCAGGACGTGACTTGCCTGGCGGGCGGTGTGTGCAGCCGCGCCGGTGACGCGCTCCGGGTTGGGTGAGAGAGAGAGAGAGAGATGGCCGCCAACAAGAGAACTCAAGACTTTAGGACGGGCCACGGCCCGATTGCCTGGTGTGAGTATGGGCGTATCTGTTTCAGTAAGTAAATGATTTCCGTGTATGTTAATCGGCGGTTACGTCAGTTAATCCAACACAAGGAGAGAGCACTTTGGTGGAATCATTTTTGGCAGTCATGGTTGTTTTGACAAGCTGGCTTGCAAGTAAAACGAAAATTATTGTAGCGGAAGGGTCGAGGTTGGCGGCCATTTGCACGGATTATGATTATTATTAACTGGGAAGACCAAGTTAACTTTATTTCAATTATTTTAACTCGTAACACTTAAGATATGTATGTTACATTTAATACGTGTTTGCAATGATATTTTTTTATTTATTTGTGTTATTGAATGGATAATGTAAGTTAATTTAATGTTATTTATTTATTATTGTTTCTGTAGTTTATTCTGTTTATTATTTTGGTTTTAATAAAAAGGGGACTGTTAGATGTGAAAACGTTTATTTGCCGCTAAAGAAAACCTACGACCCCTTATCCTTCCTCTATTGGAGGAATACCTTTCTGGGCAACTTGCTCTACCGTGCTACTTGAAGTCGTGACTTTACTATATTTGTCAGGATCCAGTTTAAATATTCTTTGGTTAGCTGCACTTTGGTATCGCCAAATTATTGTTTCGGTATATTATATAATAAAGTATAATTTTATTCCTCATACAATGAGGTAATTTAACGCTCACTAAATAGCAAATAAATGCATATATTAAATTTTCCAATTAGCAACAAAACACACACCAGCTCACACAACAACATTTAGAACCAACAATTACAACACCGGCATGATCATTAAAATATTTTGCCTTCCTGTGAATAAAATTATCTTTTATCCGAGCATATTTAAGTCGCTTTCAAATTTTCACAAATGACCACAAGGCCAAAATAAACAAACAACAGTGCTATCTGTTGATCTACAAGACTGTTACGATGACTCCCTGTGACACTAGTTCACTCTGACAGGAGAAATGAGGGTCAAGATGGCTGCCCACGACAATCGCACACTCAAGTAAGAAAATGTAAGAATAAATATGGCGGAAAAAATTGAGGTCGGAGCAGAAACTGAACGCGATTTCGTCTGAAGCAGAAGATACCCGAACTTTCAGCGACCGATGATTTTCTATTTGCATGTTCCCAAGAATAAAAAAAACCACGTGGCGAAAACAAGAAAATACTGGGTTACATCTTTATTTACTTGTGTGGTCACATTATTGCAAAGAAAACAAATAATATATAACTGACCGGATTATTAGTACGTTCTCATGAAAGTCAGAATAACAACACAATTGTATTAATATTCTGGAGTCTGGTTTTACATAAAAATGAAAACATTCCTAAATCTTAATAAGGGCGTCTAACTATGAACTGAAATATAAACTTAAATATTTCTCTCGGTGAGTGAAATTTGACGGTGATTCCAAGAAAAATATAAAAAAAATGTTGATTTTCTGCTGTTTTTATATTAATGTCATCAATGGTTTAAAAAAATTTCAGCTTTGTGGCACAGTAATTTAGGACGTTTAACTAATCCTCAGTCAGTAGACATATTTTGAGTAATTTTTCAACAAACAGCTTCGAGAAAATTAGAGTAGAAAAATTTATAAACCATTATGATGGTCCCAGCAATATCGAAATAATTCCCAAGCGATTATTCTGGAATGGCATCTTATGAAAGACAATATTCACATTGGATTGTGTTTTTTTCACTGTCCATGCTTGAATAATGTCACTGTCCACATGACATAAACACATATTTGAAAAATAACAATAAATTTTTATTTTGAGAGGCAGACCACTTGTCTCCCACCATGTTTTCTATTCCACGCAGCAACATATACGGGTTTTTTGAAGCGGAAACATAACCGAGTATACGTGAGATAGCGGGTTTTCTTTGGGTTCTCCCATTTACCCCACAGATGAATTCCCTCAATACTTCACACCAACCTCTTTCCCATCACACACCATCATTCCCTCTAACGCACTCCACTCTCACCTCATTCCCCCTAACGTACTCCAATTCCAACTCGTTTCCCTTAATGCAGTCCCCACCCACCTCACTCTCCATTAAGCACTCAACTCCCACTTAATTTACCCTAATGCTCTCCACACCCACCTCATTCTCCCTAATAAATATTTTCTAAACTATCGAGTGTATCCCAAAAATAAATTTAAACAAATTTAAAAAAGGTTATTGTTACTTCAAAAACTAAACACAATTTGTCTTCTTTGTAATTTTTGGGTATATTTTCATGCAATTGCCAGTTTCCATTCAAATTCCATCATCACTGCAACTGTAATAATAAGGAGATTTATGCTTTAAGTCAAATACAGCCAATATTTGATGGATAACAACTTATATGGAAGGATGAGCGCTGCTTTATTGACTTTATTGACATACTAGTACTTATTTTGTGACTTGGACTCAAAAGAACAACGTACTTAGGAAATAAGTGCTATATAATGCGTAACCTTGAGTATAGAAATCAAGAAATAATTAATATTTTCAATCGGTTTAGTAGGTATTTTAAAACAATATTTTAAAAATTAATTTAAGAGTTGTTTAGTATATATTTAGTGGTTCAACTTAAAATAAAAAACTTTAGTAAACGCATTTACTAAAAACAGACTAAAATAATTTAATTGTACAGGTATTTATTTCAAAAATTTGGCACATGTTCTTGCTTAAAAAATGTTTTACAGTAACTCATATATTTAACATTTTATAAAATTTATTTAGTTAAGAACTCTTAAAGAAGATTACGGTGCTATATTTTAAATATAAGAGAGTGATTTTCCACAATATATGATAGCTTCATACCGTGGTGATACCTTTTAGAATGCGTACTTGATGAGACGTAACAAACAAAGAATGCAGGCGAGGGCTGTTGTAAAGCTACTGGCCAGTGTGCTGGACAAGTTGTCGTAGCCAGCGCTGTGTGACCTCGAGTCCCTGGTCACTACGCCATGACGTCACTGGAGCAGGGGGGGGGGGGGGGTAGAAGGATATAAGCCTGTCTCGCGCTGAAGCGGTTATGAAATATGAACTGCAGCGTTTTTATGCGCAAGCGATCCATAGGTATTATGAACCGCGTTCTTTATTTTTTTTTACTCCCCAGAAACCCATGCCAATAAAAGTATCTACTCGGCTAAAATGAGATGAAAACATGAGTAAAATATTGAAGTTTAACAGTAGTTATTTGTCAGTACTGTTTAAAAATATTTTTAATATTTTTATAACAAATAAACTGCAGTTGAAAGCATATATCCCAAATACTCATGACACCGTAGAAGAAAACCGATCAACTATAATGTTTGTGCGCTAACACAGAGCGGCCCGTGCGTGGACCGAGACGCGCACGGCCCCGGCGGTTCTGCTGACGTCACGCCTCCTGGCAGGGTGGGGGGTGTGTGTGGCCGAGCTGCACGCCGGGAGATAGCGCGGGCCGGACCTGCTGACTGTGTGACGGGGCCTAACCCTCCCTGCTCCACCCACAACGAGCCTCGCTCCAGCGTCTTCCATGCTTCGTGGCCACAAGACCTCAACAGTGTCCGGCACGAGGGGGGCACTCAGCCCGTGGACGTAGTGGCACCACCAGTCTCCGATTTAATACCATTTCTTGGACATACTCCATTGCAGGTTTGCACTTTGTCAAGGGGGGAAAAGTCATAAAAACGAAAACATAAGCCACAGAAAACAAGCCTGAATCAGCTGATGTCAAAACCTACTGTGTTCGTCGGTGATGTCGTTTTGTTGTCCATAATATCTGGTTACCTTCATTGCTCCTTTGTCCAGAGTGTGTTGTCTGTCTGTTATTTTTGAAACACTCTCGTCGTTTTTCCGCCCACTGTGCTCGTCTGTGGTGTTTAATTTTTTTTCATGACTAAATTCCTTTCACGGAATGCTTGCGCCGTCTGATATTTAAGTCTGAATATAGTTTGTCTGTATTTTCGTTGTGCTGTCCATAATACATGTTGAGGTCCATCGTGATTTAGGCTTATTTTATGTGGGTTTATGTTTTCAATGTTATTTCTTATTTTGGATTTATGAATTTAATTCCATGACAAACAGTGAAAAACTGCAATGGCGCATGTCCAAGAAATTGTATTAAAACCAAAATCGTCATTGCATTAATCATTTAAAGAACGCACCAGTCTCAAAACACTGTCATCTTAATTATCTCCCATTTACTTACGATTATTAATTCGTGTTATTTCGTGGGGTTAGTTCCAGGATAGGCTGGATTCAAGCACATGGTTAATTATATGTTTTTCTTAACTATATAGGCGTCTAGGGTCAAGCTTGGCTTGATTTGATTTTCTACATGACACAAAGAGCTGGATGTTAAGGAACCTTCAAAATTATATGTGACGAAAAACATTTTTCGAAACCTACTCGGTGCTTGTTAATTGGGTCATTTTTGACTTTTGAGATCGTTTCCCAAATCCACTGAAATGATATTTGACTGAAAACTTTATTAATTTTTTTATATATCGCATACCACAATATAAAGACATTTTTTACGAGTTGATACGAACAAATCACTCTACTGTTTACATGATTGATAATGGTTTTTAGTCAGCACAGGAGACTTGAATAAATTACGATGTAAAATAGTATTCCAAGATTGCAAGAAGAATTCAAAAAACGAATTCAACTGTAAAATAACTTTCTAATTTTCTGTGTCCAAAGAAAGCTAACACCTGAGCGATTTGTTATTTTAAAAACATGTATTGGTTTAGTTCCAAACACTCCATAAAAAAATCCCCTTACGACAAACTTTACATTTTTTTTAAATTGAAAAAAAAACATGTAGGAGTTATATGCATCTGAATCAAACCGAATGTGCCGAAAATAAAAAAAAATAAAAAATATTCGACAAACGACGTCTGTCGCTGCAAAGCGCACCTCTAAGTTGGTTTCATACCTAAAATAAATATAAAGGACTAGGATTGTTTACAAAATATTAAGTGTTCAATTCTTTAGTAAATGTAAAATATGTGGCAGAGAAACACTGTTACCCTGGTAACAATAAAAACTTCGTATCCAGGTAAAGTACCTTAAATATTAAAAAAAAAATTAATCCATAATTCAGTCATTAAATAAAATTTAAGGAGCTACGTTGACTTAAAATGATAATTCGGTTTATTGACGCTTGCCCTTGGCCTTCAACCAAAGTAAAGACATTGCAATTAAACAAGGGAAACGATGCTTCAGACACAGCAATAAAAATAGCAAATTGATAGCACCGGGTCAACACTAAACTAGTCCAGGATACATTGCAAGCAGTTTTCGGGGTACCTTTGGCGTCATGTGCAGGCGTGTGACGTAGTAGCTCCCCGACCCAACAAGAGGCGTGTGGCGTATAAGATCCCCGGCCAAACAAGAGGCGTGTGGCGTAGCAGCTCCCCGACCCAACAAGAGGCGTGTGGCGTAGCAGCTCCACAACCCAACAAGAGGCGTGTGGCGTAGCAGCTCCCCGACCCAACAAGAGGCGTGTGGCGTAGCAGCTCCCCGACCCAACAAGAGGAGTGTGACGTAGCAGCTCCACAACCCAACAAGAGGCGTGTGGCGTAGCAGCTCCCCGACCCAACAAGAGGCGTGTGGCGTAGCAGCTCCCCGACCCAACAAGAGGCGTGTGGCGTAGCAGCTCCCCGACCCAACAAGAGGCGTGTGGCGTAGCAGCTCCCCGACCCAACAAGAGGCGTGTGACGTAGCAGCTCCACAACCCAACAAGAGGCGTGTGGCGTAGCAGCTCCCCGACCCAACAAGAGGCGTGTGGCGTAGCAGCTCCCCGATCCAACAAGAGGCGTGTGGCGTAGCAGCTCTCCGACCCAACAAGTGGCTGGGTCTATGCGATCCGCCATGCACTGGGGGAGCAGACACATGCCCGCGAAGGGTAAAAAAAACTTGAAAAATGTTTCCACAAGCTGTGGAACGGCTCGAGAATAGAGATTAATTGGCCAGTCACAGAGCGACACTTCCTCGCGTCACCAACCAGATAGATCTCTCCAGCAGAGGGAAAGAGGGAGGCAGATTACTGGCCAGGTTTAAATTCATCCCGGGTAACGGGCAGAGAGACCATGCGTCATCAGAACCACACTCGACTTCCGCCGGAAACGGCGAGCGGGGAGCGCGATAAATGGTGAGCCGGGGACGCGGGGAAAGAGACAACACGCCTTCCTGCAATTAGTCCTGTTTCGCAGTTTTTCCTTCCCCCGAGCTTCATAGAAGGGTTCAAAGAAAAACAGAATGAAGGCTGCTCGAGCGCTTCTAAATCGGGATGTTTCAAGACCTCCGAGGAAAAACAACCACATACATAGGTTTCCTGAACGTTACCCATTTCCAGTAATAATAAAATATTAATTTATCTGTGTGGGGAAAATAAATGGACATATGGGCAACTAAATCGTAAATATTTGTAGAAAATATTGTTAAAATCATTGCAACTATTTTTAAATGTTTTATGAGTTGAAAAATAAGATATATAGTAACATGTTTTACGTTTACAAAACACCTGCAGCCCAGTAACACGAATCACGTTCCTATCACATTATGTGTTGATGATAGCTACTGGTTCCCGCTGGCGCCAGGACTAGGGTTACCAGACACTGATAACAAAAAAGGAGGACATTCACCTTGCAAAAGGAGGACATTTCACTGAAAAGGAAGACAATATATATATATATTTTTTAAAGCCATGAATTAATTAACATGGAGTACGATATTTTACAATGTTTTGGCATTTAATACAGTTTCAGTATAAAGAACCAAACAAACTAAGCATATACAGCATATTAAAAACACGTGCTTCTGCATGTGCTGCTACCTGTCAAGCTGTCATAGAACTACTTACTAGTGGGGTGACTCTGCGGACAGCGCATTAGCGCGCACCGCGCGCTTTACTCAGAGTGTAACTGCAGGAATTATCTCACTTTATAAAAAAGCCGGACATTTTGGAGCATTAAGGAAAATCCGGCCGGACGCAAAAAAAATACATAAAAAGGAGAACATGTCCTCCTTTTGCCGGACGTCTGGTAACCCTAGCCAGGACACTTAAACTTACGCCTAAACACGGACCTACTTTTATTAGCTAAAGAGTTTATCAGACACACCCAGCCTTAATTTGCACAGAAAAACGCGGAATGACTGCATCAAGACCACTGGGACCGGCGTGCAAGTGGCGCGGCCAGCGGCCACACGAAGCAACACGGGCATGGCTCTCCTGAGCAGGCTGGGACCGGCCGGTGGGAGCTATCAGGACTGTTATGCGCGTTTAAGGGGATAGTATCGTAAATTATTTTCTTCAATGATTTGGTGATTTTGTTCATTTTTAAAAAATTATCATATTAATCGTTAGTTGACTACAAAAAGTTTTAAAAATTTTATAAATATTTAATAAATGTTATTTTTTAAACATTAAGTTTTAATGTTACGTGAGTAATCGTCTTGCATACAGTTTTAAATTTATTATCTCTGTGTAGTATTTATCATGTATTACTTAATTTTTGACTGTAAGAATAATAAAACTAAAAAAAATGGTTTTCCCGCAATCCTACTAACCTTAGTGTTTAAGGGTTTAAATTTTATTAATTTATAAATTATAATTATATATTCTGTAATACATGTCAAGGCTACACATAAAATGATAATTTCAATCTGTATACAACACGATTACGTGCTCTTATTTCTATGCTAGGGTAGACATAATAATTCCCATTAAAGTTTCTTATACTATTAAAAATAGTTATGAGTTTATTTAAAATAATGAGAAAAACATAAAGTATTGGAAGCAAAGTAATTTCGAATGCCACCCAATTATGGGCCATGCCTACCTTGTAGCACATACGGTATACAGAGCTTTATTAAAAAACAAGAAATTTTAAAACTGCTCGAATAAGAAAAGGGCCGAAGAGTAATTCCGCATTTCGTTTTATAAGGATGAAAATGGATAAAATGCGTGTTTTCAAAAAAAAACATTTTTTGACACGAAAAAGTCAGTATAGATTCTTGAAAACACTCAAAAGACTTGCGTTACACCTTTATCTTTATTTTCCCACCACTTAAGGTTCCAATTACCGCACGTTGTCATGTGAGTCACAGTTGTCATATGCACGGCGAGAAGACTGCGTGGCAGCCGAGAGCCTTGCGCTTACAGGCGATACCGTGCTAGAAGCACTAGTGTGCGTCGCACTTATTAACACACATCAGTAACACATATACACATATGACCAGGCGGGTCCTTAAGGCCCTACGACAAGAAGGCGATAAGGACTTAGATTATACATCGAGTTTTCACGGTTTCTGGCATTCCAGGTACCGTAAATTCTTAAAAATCCCCACTAATAATATAAATGCCGAAGTTAGTTGGTCTGTTTATTCTTCTTCCACGCATAAACGGAGCAAAAGACACATGGTTATTAGATATAGATAGTTTGTGGGCCTGAGAGTGACATAGACTACACGTAATTATGAAATTCCACCCCTAAGTAAGTGAAAAAGATTAATTTCAGTTTTATAATAGAAAATCATAGGAGATAGGTCATAGACACACAGACAGTGATTTTGCGTCATTTCTCTATGTCCGCCACGGTCATCTGGCAATTTCCTATCCTTTGCCTTGGCAAAATCCATCTGATTAGTGAAGCTCGCGTTTGCTAGCGAACTAAAGGCGCTAATAACAGTTTAGTTTAAAATTTCTTCAATATATGGCGTTGCCTTGAATTTGTAACGCGCTATCTTTAGGTGCGTTCATAACGTCTTGCCTAGAAGTGTATTTCCTTCCCACAAAATATAGCTGAAGATTGGAGTCTCGGTTTTGCTGATGCGTAGCCAAGATTATGCAATCAATGGTACTTAAAATCAAAACTTTCCGTTCTTCAAGTATATATCCTACGGACTTGAAACTCGGTAGCGATTTTCCTTGTATTATGATGTTTCTAACCCAGGCAACTCCAGGTAGTTCAGCTTATATGTACATATATATTTATAGTGACAGAACTATCTCTATCCTGAGAATAGAACTCCTGTACTAATATACACTTGGGATTCCAATCTATAAAAGCATAGGACTGTTACTTATTTATTCTTGTGTACTATGTACAAATATTTATCACTTTCGTTAATACAGTAAACAAACACTTTAAATATAAAATACTTAATTTCTGCAATAACGCTATAGGGTAGGCTCGAACATACAATGACAACAAACTGGAATGTGAATATAAATCGCAAAAAAAAAAAAAATTATTAAATAAAAGAAAATATTATTTATATAGAGAATTGACCACTCAATCACTATTCCAAAAATAAAATAATGTTGAAGGGAAAAATAATATCTAAAGTTGCCAGATTATTTAACACAACCTACATAAAAGTCCATAGGTTGTCCAGTAATATTATCCAAGTTTATTAAATTCTTAAATTATTATATCTCGAGGTATTTATAAAATTATAACTTGGCCAGAGCAATAAAGCAATAAAAATCCGTTGCTCATGACTTCTGAATTTGATTGTCTCGGTTTAACTGTTTAAGTTTGCGTTATTTAAAATTAGGCTATGGAAAACAAAGGAAATGTTTGTAATTAAACAAGTTAAAGTCTAGGCCGCACAAGAAACAAGTTTTCACACAAGCACGACTGTGAAAATAGCCTGAAAACTGTAGGGCGTCAGTAAAAAGTGTTGTAACGACCTTTCCAATACGGCCTCCCTGGATGCGGAATAGCTGGACCATATATACTGACACACGCAATTTGTTTATTTGCTGGGATCACGCGAAACGTTTTCGTGTATAAGGTCAAATGCACTGTCTTGCACCGACACAGACGTTAAATACGTCCGCACACACAATATTTACTGTGTTTTAAGTGCTTCCGTCACAAGATCCTGACGGGAAGCTGTATTTCAGAAGTCGGACCAAAAACGTTCCGTTTCCCATCATCCCTGGTGCCAGGTGCTCAGTTGGAGACGCTGCCAAAGCTTCGGCCAATCACAAGGCGCCGTCCAGGAAATCAAAGAAAATGAGATTTAACGATCTCAATATTATAAATAAATAGTTATTTAAACAAACACTCACTTGGCATCTTCTTCAAATACACATTAAATGGTTTAAAAAACACAAAACAGTTTAGTAAATATTGGTTTTATACCTGTAAACTAAAACAAATCGTTACTTTAGGTATCTTAGAAACAATCAAAACGTAAACAAAAGTTTAAACGTATAGTTATAGCAATCTGTACTACTGTTATAGTACTATATAATGCGCAAATTTAAAGATAAGTATTTTAACGATAACTCTGTTTTCTAATGGTGGAATGTTTGTAGCAATGTTATCTGCATAGTTTCCTGGAAAAATGAAGATGTATGGTTGTCAAACTGTATGAAATCGCGTTCTAAAAAATCACGTTTCACTGCCATTTTAACTGGAAGCGGATGTTCGTTTGGTATTTGTAAAAGCACACGCTGCAAAAACACTCGACGGTTGATCGTAAACGCGTGTACTAAACGCACTGAAGACAGACGACTATGCGTCAGGTGAAGCCACCTTAACTTGAATATTGCACAGCGCGATCATAACGCACAGAGAGACTTCAGAAAGCAATCAGTTATACGCAACAGTTGTTGTTTGTGTGAGCTGCCTTACAAATATTTATCTTGCTGTAAAAACTATTACATTATTTCATTCAAAAGTTTTCTATCTTAACTTAATCCATGCACTTGAGCGTACACGTTTTCAACATTTATATTTTACAGGATTCTCATTCAGAATAAAGTAAAAACTTTACGTAGGACTGTACATAGCATGGTTAAAGCAAAGGTTGGTGTAGGAAGTTGATTATAATTTAGTTTAGCGTAATCAACCCGTGCAATGTTAATTCATACATGTGCTTAAAAGGAAAACCGTGTTCACAAAAAAGAAACCACGCGAAGATTCCAAATGCCCTTAATTAGCCAAGACCTAGCTTTCCTCGCCACAAGCCGCCCTGCCTAAGGGCGACAGTTGCGTCCTGTCGCTTAGCGCAGGTCGTCCTTAAGGGTGGGACGCACTTCGACACGCAGTTCCTCGCGGCGGCGAGTGATTTAGGCGCGCCGTAAATTACGTGTTTAATTACATTCAGTGACGCGGTGGGGGGGGGGGGGGGAGCCGGGATGAAGGATCACCTCGCACGGCGGGGAGGCGCTGCCTCGTGCTCCTCCTGACCTGGGCAACTCCGCAGACAATGGAGCACAGTCACGTGGCCAGAGCATCACCCTGCACCCCCTGACTGTAGCCTCTGAGCGGTCACTCGGCTTCATCGGACTATCTGCTTCAAACTCATCACTTTACAGCGGGATATTACTTTCCGTGCTGATCAAAACTGAAAACACAATTATTACATTATACAAATTTAATTATTTCCTATTAAAAATTTTAAATGTAAGTGAAGTTTTGATAGGACAAACTTGTTCTAAAATAAATTTTTATGCTGCCACTTATTACTGCAAGGGATGATATATAGCGCTTGAAGGAAAAAAAATTACTATTACTTTAGTAGACATTCTAAGTTATTCAATGTATTGAGTTAAAAGCACTAGAAATATGTTTCTTTCGCTGCATAAAATAGATCATTATGGAATATTAGAGACAATAAACGATGTTACTTACATTATGTTGAAAAAAAATGTTCCAGGAGTTTCTTGAACATACAAAAAGTTTCTAGAACGTTCCAGAAGTAATCGGTACTTTGAAGTCTACCTGCACCTGTAGACTGTGCCGAAATTGATTTTTTTTTGAACGCAACTCTTTACTACGACACTTGAGCAGTAGTTTTACATGAAATGATTCCCACTGGAAGTGTGCCTGAGGTCTCGTGACCACCAACCTAGGTCACGGCGCTCAGGATAAAGCTATCTGAACTCACTAGATCTCCGTCACCTCCCGCACCACGTCATACGCGCAGTGGGGTGTGCTCCAACACGTCCATTACAACTACCAACACTTCATGTGCATCGAGCCTGCCACAAGCCGTCATGCCCGAGGCCACTTAAACATACGAAATGAATGCAATTAAACCATTCTGGGTGTGAGGATCTCACAAGAAATAATTTACATAAACAATTAACTGAAAATATTACATATAACAATTAACCGATGTCTAAAGACAGGGATTGTAAAAAAAAATCCTCAAAGAACAGTTTCAAGCAAGGACAAAATTCTTTACTAAGTAGTGGTTGATGTCTTTGTTGCAAAGAATTTACACTTAAAGACTGGTAAGAAATTTGTGTTCATGTTTTTTTTTTCAATGGTTTTGCACACTATGGCGCATGGCGTGATTCTATTATAGTGCACGGTCTAGCAAGCAGATAGCTGGCTGACTTGATGCCACGTGGAGTGGCGTGAATAACGCAACGATGTTCTGGATGCTTCCCGTGTCGGGTTGGCCCGGAATGACGCGAAACGTCACAATCACTCCAGTCAGTTCCAGAAAGACGGCCAACGGGATATAAAAGCGGTAAAGCCGGCCTCCGTGGGAGTTTCAACAGGCGAGAGAGTGAAGTGTGAGTGCGGCGAGTGGCGCAGACGCGGAGCGACGGGACCGCGCGTGTGCGACTGAGTGGCGCGAGACTGTGTGTGTGTGGATAGGCGCGGGGTAAGGGGCGAGCTACTGTTGAGCCCAGCTCCAGTGTGGAGTTTGAACTGTGGATTGGACAGATTCTTAGCGATTTGTGAAAGGACATTAAGTATGGAGATTTAATTAAGTAGTAATGTAAATATTAAAAGCAAATGAAGATGTATAAAATTAATTGAGCTATCCATACGAACCCATTTTCCCCACTCGTAACTATTAATATATAAGATATTTTTTAATAATTTCGCATACACATCCTGAGAAGTTTGGTGAAAGTGAACTGATGTAATATTTTTTGCTCGTTGTACATGTGACAACGTTAGCGTTCCTATCTTTTTATCCTGGGTGTGGCTAATGGAAAACTATCTTTGGTAAAATCTTTAAAATAAATTAATTTATATAGTGTCCCTCGTGATGTTCTCTAAAATAAATAGAATTCTAAAATATCGCACATACTGATTCCTCAGTGAATGAACACATGAGCGGCTACAACTTTTCGTGATGAAACAGTGTCCCTCTATTAGTAACCTAGGTCTAACTGTGCATAGTCGTGCGAGGCAAATCTTGTGTTTTCCTTAACCTTACATCACGTGTTTCAAATTAAATGAAGTTAGTAATCGTTTAACATAATACATTTAAACAAAATTATTGTTACTAAGATTGGTTTTATTAATAATTATCAAAACCTTTTTTAAAAGCATACATCCTTAATATGGTTAATAATTGGAGTTACATGTATGCTAACTTAACCTTAAAAATGGTAACTAAAGTCTTAATCACAGGGAAGCGCTATTAAAAGCTATAACATTTTATAAAAATTCTGATTAAATTTATTTCAAAAATTATTTTGATGCGGTTACGTTCATAACTATGTATATTAAAGTAACTTTAGATGTTTTGCTTACTAAATACTAGTTTCGCATATTATACAATTAATTTATGTTACCAAAAAAAACGTGTAAGTGGCATTATAAATAAACCCCCAAAATATTTTTGA
The DNA here is from genome assembly GCF_032445375.1 of Bacillus rossius redtenbacheri. Lineage (NCBI taxonomy): Eukaryota > Metazoa > Arthropoda > Insecta > Phasmatodea > Bacillidae > Bacillus > Bacillus rossius. Next base: position 249,379,976 of record NC_086330.1, read on the forward strand.
GTAGCAAAAAAATTGAATTTTTAATAGTTTTAAAACTTTTCTTTGGTTTAAAACTGAATTAAATTAATGCAGTGTTTAAGCTACAGTAAATATAGGTAAGTGCTATGGACTTTTATCGTTAGAGTAGGTGAATGTTCATCAGCGCATCTAAATCAGGTTAATCTTTCTCTCACAAACGGCAGTCGGTAAATAATTAAAAAAAAAAAAAAAAAAACACCCCATGGAAACCCTTAAGTAAAATTTAGCTATAGTTTCGATATAATTTTATATAAAATTTGAATTTGAATTTGGATTTGTTATTAATGCACACAAAGTTAGTTACCAATCATTGCGGAATATATTACAATATTGTTAAACCATTTAGCTTAAGCATTTTAATGCTAATAGTGTAACGTTTAACCGTTTTCTTAGCTTTTTCTAACATTTAGCAACTTGTGATACTACCATTTATAGTTTGTAGAGATTTGAAACAAAATTTGCTATTTGAAGTACAGGCAAAAATACGTCGACTGTAACAAAGAGACAGATAGACGTGTGAAAGCACATGTTCCTCCTGCTTAGAACACCTGTGGGGCAATATGGTAGTCCCCATATTCGTATTAAAGTGTCAAGCACTATAATTCTGTTCAAGAGAATGCGCATGGCAAAGTTAGTAGTTTGTATTGAACAGCGCACGAATAACATTTTAAATATTGATAAATGGGAGGCAGGGTTTGTTTCACTTAGCTGAGAGCTTGTCACGTTTAAAGTAACTCATGTTTCATGTAGTCTTCGCTCAAAAGTACTGCTTCTTGGCATGAACTAATAAGGCAGTAGTGATGAATGAACCAAGGCAAAACGGCTCAACAACATGGGAGTCAGAGGTGAAGGGAAAATCGCTGATGGAGTTGCGACAGAATGAATTGTTTGAGGAGACGAGATGTGTTGGCTTGACCCTAAGGGGCTCATAGAAGTGCAATATAATTGATCATGTATAGTTGATTGTAAAGGTATGCGCAATATACTGTACTAAATAAAACAGGTTTGATATATATTGCGCAATTGGGAAAATACTGTGCCGTGTGTTGGTAACAATGTGCAATACCCCGTCACTCCCGTCAGTTGCCATCATCAAGTGGTGGAGAACGTGTGGTGATGGCAGACAAATAGACGGAGAAAAAGTTTATTCGGGAATTTATTGAAGTGTACCATGGACTTCCGGCTGTATAAAACGTAAGGTTAAAGACAAGCACTGACTTACGGGAATAGCAAAACGCATAATAGTATTATTTTTCTCAATTTTAAGAGTAACCAAAGCGAAGAGTTCATCAAACAATTCACTATCCGTGCGCAGAAAGTTTCGAAAATCATTTGGCTAATATACTCGTATTCTCAGTTCATGAGTGTACTATTCTCTGTATCGAAACCACTGTTTGGGCCATTTAATTCCTTTACTTTTCTGCTTATTATTTTTGGCACTTTCGCCCACGGCGATCAAAATGCCGCGAAGTTCAGTGTCACTCAACATGTCCACCACTCGAAATACCGCAGGGGCTGTGCCACGCACAACCCGACTATATTGTACCATCTATGGGCGTCTCTCAGTATTATTTCACAAAATTTTGGACATTATTATTACACGCCAATGGGCCCATTTACGTGGCCCGCCTAGTCAGGGGTGTATTGTATTAGTAAGGCGGGATGATTAATGCGACGCTCGCTGGTGCTGATAGCGCGGTGTCGCCTCTAAGCGCTAGGCTCTGAACTGGCATGCATACTTCTAGTCGTACATCGGATAACTGTGAGACTTGAGGTAACCATAACATTAGATAGCGGATAAATGAAGATAAAGGTGTAATGCAAGTCCCTTGAGTGCTTACAAGAATCTGTACCGGATTTTTAATGGCTAAACATTATTATTCTGTAAACACAGGTTTAAGCCATTTTCAGTCTACTAAAAAATTAAGTTTCAAAACGATAAACGGAAACATTAAACTCATCCGCCCTCACCATATTCGTAAATTCTTATCTTAAAGACATATCAGTCGTATATCTTAAAACGTTTTCAAATCACGTGGGTTTTTTCTGTAGCTCTGCACACAGTACACAGTTCTTACCCAGATAGGCGGGGCTCTTGAGCCAGGAAGTTTAGTTGAAGGAGACTTTCAAACTGGCACATTCCCAAACGTGCGGTGCCTCAAGACCCACGAGCCCAGAACTAAAATTAAGGAAAGCTTTCCCGCACATGCACGTGGTCAGCTTGGTGGAGGAAAGGTTTCCGGTTCGACGCCCAGCTGAAGTGGTCAGGACTGGGTCCAGAAAGCAGGAGGCAACAGTAAACCACCGCAGTCTCGCCCGGCCACACGCAAAGTTAGACGCAACTGAGCCAGCAGGCGAGATGACGCGCTGCTGCTAAGGATGTTGCGATATTATCGATATCAATAAATATCGATATTTTCGTTTCGATATTTGCTATTTTATATCAATACATGGGATACGGTATTATCGCTGTATAGGAAGAAACATACAAATATCGGTTTTCAATATCACACTTCATGAAGAGTTACATTATTATCATCTTATTCTTATTACTTGTAAATTAAAAGATCGCCACGCGTTGTACTCTATCCAATAACGGAACGGCTCAACAAACCAAGGAGGTTGAATAATGGTATACCTAATGAACCTCAAACCTCCTTGGAACAAACATTAATAACTAGTCTGCAAAGAAGGCTAGTAAGTGTAATGTGTTTAGTTCATTTATTAAGTCCTCTACAAATACTTTCAGTTAATTTTAATATTATTAAGAAGTTCGCTATGTCAAATATTGACATTTAGTGCAGTGAAACGCTTTATTAATTAACGACAAACAAAGCGATGGCTCCACCAGTAAGATAGCTTTGGAACCTTTTTAGGAAAAAATGAACAGAAAATCGCTACTTGCAAACATTGTTTGAGAGATGTGAAGTATATTGTAAACACCACTTATTTAGCCCTACATTTTGAAAAAAAAAAAAATCGTCTTTCAGTTTATAAAACCTACTAGAACGTTGGTATTCCCAATGAACAACATTCTACATCGTCAAATACAGCTAGCTCAATTTAAAATCTCCCCTCTCTGAAGTACTTAATATAGGTAGAGAATACTCCGAATGAGTATAAAATATATTGTCAATATATATTTGTTGACCACTTTCCTTGAAATATCGATACCATTAGGTATTGAGGATATCGATATTACTGGAATATCGATAAGGAATATCGGGAGCAGGGGCTGGCGAGGTTGGTGTGTCGGGGCGCTGCGAGATGGCAGGCGAGTGTTTCCACCGGCCGGTGTGTCGCAGGTGTCGGCGGCTGCTGGATCAATACGGCACCTGGCGCCGCGAGCCGCGAGCCGCGAGACGCGTGCCGGAGCGATAACCAATCAAAACACGCGCCTGGCCGGCATCAGGCGCGTCCAGCGCGGCCACTGGCCAGACCCGCCTCGACTGTTGCCGCGAGCAGCGAGCAGGGACCTGCGCGAAAATACTCCTTGTTGTCACGTCAGTCCAGATGGCAAACGGTATGCTTAGTATGAGCCATGTACCTGTGTTAAATAGGCCTACACGTGGTACCAACCGAAATAACTTTCTTTTCTCTTGGAAAAACTTTTTTTTATCATTGTAAAGTTTTGTGAAAGATATAAACCTCCAGGTCTTAAAGTTTTTTTTTTAAAAAAGGAAGTTAATGTTTGACACCAGATAATGTTATATTTATTTTAACAATTAAAAGAAATTTGTAGTCACACCTTATGCTGTTTGGATATTTTTCAATTTCTCGCCTGTGTTGTTAGTACAGAGCTGTCCGATATTAGTCTCTAGAGTGCTGCATGAGTGTTTTCTGAACGGACCGAGTAAACACCTACGGAAAATAGACAGCTATCAAGTCAAAATCGAGTTGATAGGAACTACTGAGGGGTGTTGAGATGAGAATGAAGCCAGTTGCGGATACAGGAATTAATTTAGAGAAGGAACTGAAAAGAAATAATGTATTAAAAAAAATTACGTCAACAAAAAAGTATTTCGTTACTTAATATATCATTCTCAACATACATCATAGCCTTTGTGGTTTAGTGTTGTAACGACATAGCATCAACCAAAATAACACGTTAGCTTTCCAAAATCTCGCATTTTTTCATAACTTCAGGCGCCTCTACCTCTAAATGGAGCTACGATGGAATGAATGTTAGGGTAACATCTGGGTTCCCACGGCAACGTAGGCCAATTTTTTTTACTTGCGAATGCACGTCACTGACTTTACCAAGAGTCAAAGCAGAACAGCCGGGAGGTAAGTGATCTAAACTTCAAACATCGACACCACACCAGTTAGTTAGACCATTGCAGTGTCAGCTGCAGCATACTTACACACATGCATATACAATATAAAACTAGCTGAAGTACCCGCGTTGCCCGAGCTAAACACATCATAATATAAGGAACATCACTACTGAGCTTGAAAAACGGGAAATTTTGATTTTAAAGTCCCATTGATTGCACAGTCTCTGTGCACAAGGCTACGCACCAGCGAAACTGAGGCGCCAATCTTCAGCTTCACATTGTGGGAAGGCAGGTAACCCCTAGGCAAGACGTGACGGACGCACGAAAAGATAGCACGTTACAAATTCAAGGCAACGCTATCTATGGATGAAGTTCTAAACTAAAATATTTTTAGCGCCTTTAGTTCGCTAGCAGCCGCGAGCTTCACTTATCAGATGGATTTCACCAAAGAGAAGGATAGGAAATTGCCAGACCTTACTATACGACCGAGTTTTCTCAAATTTTTTCTATTAAAAATATTTTTGTTGAAAATCACCATTAAGATATAGGACCATTTTAATAAAAATAAATGCCAATGAAATTGTTGTCAGCAATACACAATACGACACTGACAAAAGGAAAAATATCAAATAAATAACTTTTGGATAAAACAAATAAAATTTTATGGTGCTCGCTGAAAACGAATATACATTCCCTTATACTGGTAAAATATCAAAAATTCAATTAATTTAATGATTGGTCAATATTATAGTAGGAATAATTGTGTCAGAATACATTTTTATTGGTTCGTACAAATTATATCTTACAGACAATTAGTTACGGCCGAATATTACGGCCGTTGCCAAATCTTTCTTCTTTGGCGAGCAGTGAGAAAGTTTCCTTGTAAAATCGACCCATTCGTGGTCCGCGGAAAGTTCTCTCGTCGTATCCCAAGCTCGGTGTTTCGAATAATACCCAAACTCTTGGAGTTGACTTCACTCGTTAAACATGAACTCATTTAGAATAGCGGAAGTTTGTGAGCAGAATTTTAAACTCGGGACCCACTTGTTCCCTTACAAAAACTTTTATATTAAGTTACGCTTCGAGGAGCGCTATCCTTCGGGAGAATCAGAACTTGGTTGATATTTTGATGGATACAATGCTGTGACGGAAAAGGCACTTGAAGGAAAAAGTTCTGCTTTAAAATATTTCATATAGTTTTTTTCACAATTGATGTTCACAAATTGTTAGCATCATTCACCTAAAACATTTCCAGGCAGATCAATGTCGCTTTAGAAAGTTATCATTCCACTATTAGAATATGTAGTTGTCAGTCTTTATTTATATTTGAAACTAACGCGTTCTCATGCATTCAACCACAAATAACATTTTTAGTAAATAACAGACCCACAATTTTATTACAATTTGGCGCAGGTTAAATACAAAAACCGTATCTTAGACATTTAAATAAAGAAATTAATAAATCATGTAACGTTTCTTACAAAATTAACAGCCATTTTAATTAATAAATAATAATTTGGTCTCTTAACCTGATATTTATCTCGAAATAATTTTATAAATATAACTTTCCATATATACCCAATGCATTAAAATATTTAAATAAATTTAAAAAAAAATACCATAGAAACAAAACAAAAAATGTAATGAATATTAAAGTAAAATTATTGTTTAATATGGTTTACGGTTTAGTCATGAAGTTATAGCATAGATATCAAAATATATTTAGTTCAGATTACTTCAAAATATTATTTCAGATATTTTAAAAATTGTTTTCAAATGAAATTTCACACTTAGTCTTGTTGCAGCTTTAAATAACACTTTGGTAAATTTGGTAAAACAAGTTTGCAGACACTAAAATTTTATTATTCACGACCTAAATAACCAATGACGCAATAACTCTCAACAAGGCATTGAATGGGGAAAGTTACCTGACAAAAGGTTTCAAGTTTTCATTCTTATTCAGAATAGCACTATTTTTTAAAAAAAATCTGAAATTAGAAACTTTTTTGGAAAAAAAAAATTAAAATTAAAAATGAAATTCTATCTAGATACTATATTGCTTTTTAACATGTCTAATTTACAGATTTCCATAAAAATTACTGTTCAACTGCTTTAATTTGTTCTCAATAATTAAAATGTATTTAATGATTAGTTTTTTGCACTCTATTTGGCTATATGTTAATAATTTTAAAAAGTGAAATATTGGCTTCAAAAATACATACATCCAAAAGATTTGCATCTTGAGCCCTTTTTATAAACTGACGGTAGATTATAATTGTAATTTCTGATAGTCTTATTTTTATTTTTTATAGGGCTTTAAATGACAAATTAAACAAAGCCAAATAAATTAAAAAAATTACAATTATTTTACTTAAAAACCAATTTTTTAATTATTATTGCAAATTATGCTTAACGGTAAATTATAATTGTTTTCTGATAGTCTTATTTTTATTTTTATAGGGCTTTACATGACAAATTAAACAAAGCCAAATAAATAAAAATAATTCATTTTTTTATGTAAAAACCAGTTTTATAAATTATTATTGCAATTTATGCTTAATATTTAAGCATTTTCAGAATGGCAGAAGTAAACAATTTCAACAACTCAGCACTAGAAAGGCTGTCATTATCATTATAAAATCGATCACTGCTGCATAAAACTAATTGTAACCGTCTTCGTAACTGCACGTCTTGCTGACAACGTGGCACCTCACGTCGTCACTGGAGACAAACTTGCGACCACACCACACGTCGTGCAAACAACACAAGCACGCCCGCAGCTGGGAGATGTGGCAACGTGGCCGGTCGCGGCCCGGGCAGAGTCAGGCAGAGTCCCTGGGGACTGAGTGCCGCAGCTCCGGGGCTGAACAAGCATAGCGGAGGAAGAGGAGGTCAGTTCACTTCAAAATTATTGTTCCCCCCCCCCCCCTTCCAAATTTTGACTTAGTTGTATAAGTGAAACTTATTTACAACCAGAAGGGTATGTTGAGAGATGAGGTCATTACAGGGTAACGGAAGTGAGTACAGATAACGGAGGTAACGGAAGTAACGTAGGTAACAAATGTGTTCGATGATGCGGAGTTTGAAAAGTAGGCTATGGATAAGAGGGGCAGGGGAGGAAAGAACAATGAATAAAGTACGGAGTAAGAAAAATACGAGACTCTGCAGGTTTTCCGTCACTATCTTTTTTTGCAGTTG